>NC_137085.1:59253020-59497055 GCF_951640355.1 Cnephaeus nilssonii | reverse complement strand
ACCTGCTTTAAATCTTCTTCTGCCAGATGATGTAGTGTCCTTGCATCACCTTATTAATCTCGATACAAGGCACTCATTTCAAACCAGAAAATCTGTGTAGAGGCAGGATGCTTATTACTTAATGTCTTTCCCACAATTTTAGTTATTTCAAGGCAATGAAGTAACAAATGGATTAATAAATCTCATCCCATGGACGTGAGCTACAACTTGTTTCTCCATTGCTAAAAGTCACATATAAGAAAATTTAATTATATATATAAAATTCAGTATATATATATATATATATGTATAATTTCCTTGCCAATTCTCCTCAGACAAAATTCTATGAAGTTCTCACCACCTTTCCTCCTTACAGAAAAATTTGAGAATATCACAGACTGCATTTTTGCCTAGAGACTAATAAAGTTTTCCTGCCAATTCCATAAAAGAGTGAGGTGGAAAACTGTTCTTTCCAATTCACTCGTGTCTCTAATAATGTGAGGTCTCTGTCTGGCCAAAGCAAAAAATGTATACCCTCTTCAGGTAAAGGAAAAGTGGAAATTCCAGAGTTTACCATTCTGCTACGATCGTTTCCAGTGTGAGATAATTAACGCCAAAACAAACTCTCCCGAGTTTTCTCTATTCCTACAAATCCATATGTGTAATCAAGAGCACTCCCAACTTTCCATTCTGGCAAATGTCTTGTATTTCTAGACTTAAACTCCTGGGTTTTCGAAGAAAAAATGTTTTCTCCCTGCTCCTCTCCTTTCTTAATATGCAGCCAATTCACCTTGACATTCATTTCAGGCCTGTGGTGCAGGTTGGGGGGACAAATGGTAAGGATTGTCTTCCCATTTTCCCACTAGAGTTTCTGTCTACTTTCTGATTTTTCCCCATCAAAAGCAATTCCTCAAAGTATACAATTCCTTTTCTTCCTTTCTTTCTTTCTTCCTTTCTTTCTTCCTCTCTCTCTCTCTCTCTCTCTCTCTCTCTCTCTCTCTCTCTCTCTCTCTCTCTCTCTCCCCCCCTCCCTCCCTCCTTCCTTCCCTCCCTCCCTCCCTCCCTCTCTCCCTCCCTCCTTCCTTCCATCTCTCTATCTCCCTATCTCCCTTCCTTCCTTTGCAGCAGCAGGTCCTTCTGCACTCTCTTCGGGCATGTGAAAGAATAAAGCCATTGTTGCAAAATTCACAGCCCAGCTTTCACCGCACAAGTCTGTCCACGGCAGCAGCATGAACAGCGCTGTGTGGTTCTCGCACACCTGGGGACCAGGTGGGGATGTATCAAAATAAACCAGGAGAGGAGAGTGTGTGACGGACCATTTGCCACACTCGTTTAAAACTCTTTGCAAATCTGCTCTCCCCTTTCAACTCTTTGGGGGTATTTTTCCATTTCAGGTTGTGCTGGGGCCCAGGTTACTGCAAGCTAACACCCACGTTGTGCTTTTTTGTCTTCAGAGGTTTAAGCTCAAAGAAAGTTCGAAAGCTTCTTTCAGACTAAATTTGGGCCCAGTATCCTCCTGGAAGCTCAATGCACCAAGGAGGTTGTAGGCAGCAAGTCTCCGAGTTAAGTCAACCAAGTGAATGCTCGTGGTCGGCAGTCGTGTGCATGGGGCCTGGGCACAGGGCAGGCTGACCCAGGGATCATTTTACCACGAATGTATTCTATCCTGAAGGAAAGGGCAAATGTGTTGCTAAGTTTAATTTTCTAAAGCTGATAGAGGAAACTAAAAAAGTGTACCAAAAAGTCACTATCTGTACTTCCCACCAAGGCGAAGGCCTCCTTTGAGGACTTCTTATACACCAGGTAATAACATGTTCACAACCATGGAATAATGCCTTGAGGGTCATCATTCTCATTGAACAAAATCAGTAACTGAGGCTTAGCAAGGGGAAGTGTGCATGTTCAGTCTTTAGAACAGTGGTTCTCAACCTTCCTAATGCCATGACCCTTTAATACAGTTCCTCATGTTGTGGTGACCCCCAACCATAAAATTATTTTCATTGCTACTTCATAACTGTAATTTTGCTACTGTTATGAATAGTAATGTAAATATCTGTGTTTTCCGATGGTCTTAGGCGACCCCTGTGAAAGGGTCGTTCGACCCCCAAAGGGGTCGCGACCCACAGGTTGAGAACCGCTGCTTTAGAAAGATACAGAGATGGGACTTGAATACACAGCTTCTGACACCCAAACTTATGATTTTTCTTATGAGCTATAGCTACCCATATATTCTAGGCAGTCATTTGACTAGATCTATAAAATTGTGATGAACAAAATGTGGCCGTCCAAGTTGAACATCCTTTGTGATGGGGTCTCATCGATGTTCAAGGTGCCCATGGAGAGAGGAGTGATGACTGCTCATGTGTGTCTTGTTCACCTAGGACAATTATCCGAAGTGCAGTCAGTGCGTAAGAGGGCCGACTCCAAAGACAGAATTCATGCACTCCAGCCCTGCCTCTGCCACCGGTGAATGCAGGACTTTGGCAAGTTATTTACACTCTCTGCGCTAGGCTTTCCTCACCTGTGAAAAAATAGGTGCAATAGTGGTATTTACCTCATTAAGAGATAATATATGTAAAGATTTAATGGAATGACTGGCAAACAATACATGCTTAATAAGACCATTATTTTATAGAGCTGTTATAGTATATATAGCTATAATGTATATTTTATATAGCTATAAAATAATTATTTTATAGTAATTAAATTTAAAATAGCCTTATAGCTATGAAATAATTATTTTATAGTAATTAAGTTTTAAAAAGCCTTTTATATTTACACAGAGTAGCTTCAATGGCGAGAAGACAAAGACCTGGGTTCTGGCATTGGCTCTGCTACTTATGGGCCACATCAGACCAGGAGAGGCAGCCTGCTCTCCCTCAGCTTTTTCATTGGGTAAAATAAGCCGCTGGACTTAGTACTACTTCCAAATCTTTCTAATGATATGCAATTTAATGTGTCCATGACCTACAGAATTTAGTATGTAGCAAGCATTATACTTTACATTCATCTGCTCACTTAAATGTCACAAAACTTGCCCATTTTACAGATATCAACAGTGGTGAGGTTTAGAGATAGTAAGCAACTTGCCCGCCATGCTAAGTTCCCAGGTGGCCGTGCTGGAGATTGTGTTCAGGCCTTGCTGGCTCTAGGCGCTGGTCCCAGTCACTGTGCTCCACTCCTGATCTGTTTGGCCAGGGACCCATTAATAAAATAATTACAATGGTCCCTGTTTTAACCATCCAAGTAAGTAAAAGTCCATTATAAACAGAAAATACTAAATCAGTTCCCTATTAGCAATAATGGCCATTTTCACTCCTAAAAGATTAATAAGTGTGAGAAGCTCAATTTAAATCTACAATTGGCCAGAGATTAAACTAACACAGGTCTGTTTTGGAAGGAAGCTTTTAAAAGGCCAGAATTCAACTTTTCAAGTTAACGGGATTCGAGCTTTCAATGCTTTCCTTTCTCCTTCCCTTTAACTAAATTCAACTTTGTATTTTTCATCTTGTTTTTGGAGTCTTTCCAGGTCACCTCTGTTAAGAAACACAAGGCCCTTGGCACTGAACTTTTGGGAACGTGCCCACATCTGCCTCTGAATGTCTGCTCGCCTACCTTTGATGCTGTGTTCAACACCTAACTTAAAACAAAGCAGGGTCTGAAACAAAAAGCTACTCAGAGCATGATGGGTCCAGCTCACCAATCAGTAGCCCCGATGATAAATATCATGAGCAAAAAGACCTGAAAACCCCCAAATTGCCCAATATTTCAAGGAAGGGCCAACTGATTTTCATCTAGGGAAGGAAAAAGAACAGTGCTACAACATAGAGGAAGAAAAGAATAAATGATGGTGACAGCTATGCCGATGCTTTTTTTCTTTTTAATAATTCTGAAACATTCTAACTGCGACAGTGTCATGTAGATCCTTCCCAGAACTAAAGAGGTTTTGTTCCTATGCATTTATTTATAATAAGGTTTTCATTTTGACATGATACTTCGATTGAAAATGTGAAATTCTTCTTTGCCTTAGTTCCTTAGAATCAAATATGTCATTCATCATCTTGGTGGTCCCAGTAAAATGCCCTGGAATTCTCATCCCCGTTTTCAATAGTTACGCATCCATCCATATGGTAACAATATTACCGCGACCAAATTCCTGCTACCAGAGACATCAAATAGTTCAATTTCAGCCCCACTCCCAGGGATAGTTTCTTCTTTCTAAGAAGTAACTTTCAATCTCAACATTATCAGAAGAGAATCAATGTGATCTAAGCTAATGTAATATGTTCTACTGAATGTACCCTGTTGCCCTAGAAGGGAGGTTGTGGGGGAAAGACTGGAGGGCCTAGAGTGTGTTTCTGTTTCAAATCCGATGACCCTCTACAAAGCTTGGAAGAACTGAATCAAAGCAATCACTGGTGCTGAAAAGCAGGCTGTTACAGCAGGGCCTCTGTATTTGCCTCTGAACAATAGCTTTCTTATTCCAGAAAGCCTAAGGGAGAGAGGTCTGAGAGAAAAAGTTGCTTCTACTGGAAATGACTGGAAGTGGAAGAATGTGTTGGGGCCTCCATGTCCTGACAGATCATCTCCAGTCTCGGACTCTGTCAGCATTAGGTTGAGCTCCTTAAGTACATAGGCAGTCGCAGGGTGTGGTTGTGGTTAAAGACTCAGGTAGCAACCAGGCAGCCTCAGTTCTTTTCCTGTTCTCTTGTTAATTAAACAGATGACTTCAAGATAATCTGAAGCTTCCTAGGATTCAGTTTCCTCACTCAAAAAGGAGAGAATCCAAATGGCCAAAATCAAAGGTCAGGTTCAATTCCAAAGCTTCTGCTGGATGCAGTTTCATCAAGCAGGACTTTCCTACATTCTTAGGGAAACCAGGGGGACGAACAGTGGCTATTATTTCCGACATGCTATCTGTTCCTGGCACTCTGCTAGAGTTTCCTATGTGATCTCTAACCCCCAGTAATTCTCTGAGGTAGATATGGTCCCCATGATACAGAGGAGAAAACTCTAACTTGCCTAGAATCACTCAGCTAGTAAGTGGCAGACCTGGGATGCAAACACAAACTGCCCAGCTCCAAAGCTCAAGTTCTTTGGCTGCCAGACAATGGTCACTGTCCACCCCTGCTCTAAGAGAGGCACTGACAGGGTATTGATAATGCTGATCCTGGTCCTGCTGGGACCCCAATGAGCTGGCCATATGCAATGTCCAGGAACATGAAAATTAAAAGTGAGAACAAACCTATAAAGTGGGGCAATGATAGGATGACCTCTTTAAATGTAGTAGTACGTATTTGTAAAGAACTTAGACTAGCATATGGCACATGGTAACAACTGTAGATGTGTTTTTATTAAATTAGATCAAATAAGTAAGAAGGAGAAGGCTAATGATGTATACTCTTAAAGAGCCAAAGGGGATATAGCAATTGGAGGGGATTGGAAGCTGGATGGATGCAAGAACAGGGCAGGACAAGGCAGCTATGATAGGAGCAAAGTGAGAGGACCAGCCAGACTGCTATCAAATGGTCTGGCTGGTCCTCTCTTACTTTTTTTTTTTTTTTTTTTTTTGCTGGATATGTAGTACTTGGTTGGATCTCCTTGCTTCTTTCCTCATCACTGATTTGGGATATCATCTGCCACTTGGATGTATAGATAGTAAGGGGCCAATTCTGCATGCATCCCATATGGAAGCAGCTTCTCTCACCTCTGTGTCCTCCTTATTTAAGAAGTAGCCAATATGCCATCTGACCTGTGAATATTATTGATGGGGACCCAGATCCATATAGGAATCTAGGTCAGGTTGAAATTGTACGTGAGGCAAGTCCAGCACTGTCTTTGGCTGATCAGACTAAACCTCCAGGGATGGGAAAAGAATGTCTAAGTCACCTGGCCACTCTCATCATTCTGTCAGGAGCCAGGACCATGGCTTTGAGGTTAGAGAAGACATGTTCTCCAGGCCTTCAAAAGAGGTCCTCCAGAAGAGAACTCTGTCCAAACAACTCCATCAGTATGACTAGAGAGCTTCCAACCCCCCTGCTAAGCTTCCTCCTCAACCCCCTGGGTCCTAAACTCCGATCAAGACTTGGATGTTAGTTTTCAAGTATGCTGAGTGCTCAGACTTGGCACCTGCTGCTATTGGTGTAGTTCCCTATACCTCACTGTTACTCATTTATCTGACCTTTATTTATTTGTATTTATTTATATTTATATTTATTTATATTATTCTGTCTTCCCTGGCTCTTACCTTGCTACCTCTCTATCGGTTTTAATGGCCAAAGGGAAGTCTATGGTTCAACAACAAGTCCCCATTTCTCATCATCCCAAGCACTCAGCATTGGTCCCCTCCATATCAAATGCCAAAATTTATTTTATCATTAATATCAACAAAACCTATCTTGAATCTCACATGTGCATCATGCATTTAAAAGGTTCCAAATTTAAGACATATACAGACATGGCCCAGAAGATGTTAATAGAAATAATTAAAATGTTATAAAACAGAAGTCAGGAAAGGTTAGATTTTTCCTTTGAGGATCTAAAGAGTTATCATGAAGATGCAAGAAACACATGAAAAATAAATCATTATAGCTTAATATATTTTAGTTGAATCAAATAACTTTAGTACTTTGAGGAAAAATCCTAAATTTTCATAATTAAGACATCTTCTGTTATAATAATAAAGAGGGTAGGTTCTACATTGCATATATACTCTTTAAGACGGTTACCAATGTTTCCTTGAAATACATGAAATAATTCTAGGCAGAAATTGATGGTTTAGTACTCTGTACTAAAGATGAAGAAATAAAGTTGTATTCCAGTAAGAGATACTCTGCTGGACCTCAGGAGAGGCTTCCATACAGGGAGTTATGAACCTCGTTCCCCCAAAGAGAAGCCATGCTTATCATTTTCTTCAGAGGTAAAGCTGTTTAGTAATAGATTGAGCTGGAAGTACCTGAATTAGAGACAAAGTTTCAACAAATGGAATTTTTTCAAGCATCAATGCACAAGGACCCTGGGTCAAATAGAATGCATTACAGTTTATTACATCTTTTAAGACAAATTATAAAAAAAACTTAAGGATCTCAGATGGTGTTACCTATTCACTACTGTACAAAGCTTTGAAATAAACTTTCATCTCCTCATTCTTTACCCAAACTGTTTATTTGTGGCATAGACATGTGAGAAGGTAAAAATCCAAGGGAGGACTTAGAATTAAGAATGATTTTAGTTCAACTGCACAGACTATCAGTGACACAAATATATTCTCTGGGAGTAATCAATCAGGATTATATATTCTCTTGGTTTACCCAGGGAGGCTGATTTTAAGCCAAATTGGCTCCTGCTGGATGAGTGCTTGTAATTGATACTCTCTTCATTGATCACTGCTGGGGTTCAGATCGAGGAGCAGGAAACCTCATTTCTAGATATTAACATGCAAAGGAGAGATGGAGAAAAAGGAAGGAGGGCAAAGAATAAATCTTAGGATCAAGTTTGAAAAATGAAAGGAGAAGGAACATTTTTTAAAAATCTATATGGGGGCAACTTTATTAAAAGAGCACCAAAATTCATAAGACCTACAAATCCATCCACCCTGCTAATGTATGTATTAAAGAAGAAACATTTCTTTTTTGAAAAATGTTGTTCATTCTACTAAGAATTATGCTCACTTTCATTAAAGTGTAGTTTATCTCTGCTCCAGCTAGGTCGTTACAGAAAGTAATTGATATGCTAAGGAGAAGTTAAGAGATCAGAAGTGTGGGATACAATCTTCCTTGAGTCCAATTCTTTTTAAACTCAGGATAGGGAAGATGTTGATCCTTAGTTGATACTGGACGTAGTACTAGGGGTAGAAAATCCTAAAACACAGCAGCTCCTTCTCTCATGCTCAGTTTTTCTCAGTCCTCTACTTTTTGTATGTCAAGGCTTGAGGATATTTCAAGTATTTTAACTTAAAACAAATGAAGGCTCAGAAAAAAATATATATCAGTACACACATTTTCAAAGGTCTCAACTTCTCCGAACATGCACAACCCCTTGGGTAAGAGAACGGTTAGTTGGGACTGGTCATGTTTGCCACCTCTCCATCCAACAAAATACCTTACTAAACCATAGTCAGGGTTGTTAAAGGTTAAAGGTTAAAAGCTTAAAGTCTATAAAAGTAATTTAGTAAGTAAAAAGTAATGGTTTTGGCTAATATAAATATTTAAGTTAAAGAACTGTAGACTGTATGGTAGCTTTATCCCCTAATTTCTTCCCAACTATAATGGTTAATTTTATGTGTCACCTTGGCTGGGCCATAATGGCAATATTTACTTAAACACTATTCTGGATGTTTCTGTAAGGGTGTTTTTCCAATGAGATTTATATTTAAATTGGGCTCTGAATAAAGCAAATTGGATAAGCCTCCTCCAATCAGTTGAAGGCCTGACTAGAACCTCCCCAAAGCATGAGAGAATTCTGCCAGCAGAATGCCTTCAGACTTCATCTGTGTTATGGACTGAACATTTCTGTCCAAGTTCCCTGGAATTCTTATTTTGAAAACTGACCTCTCAATATAATATTGGAAGGTAGAACCTTTGGGAGGTGATTAGGATTAGATAAAATCAAGAGGGTGGAGCCCTCATGAATGGGGTTAGTGCCCTTAAGAGACTCAGGAGAGAGCTTGCTCCCTCTTTTACAATATGTCATATGAGGGTATAATGAGAAGTTCTGGGCTCACCAGAACTTTACTATACTGGCAACCTGACCTCGGACTTCCAGCCTCCATAACTGTGAGATACAAATTTCTGTTGTTTATTAAATAAGTAAGTAGGTAAATAAATAAATAAATAAATAAATAAATAAATAAAATGAGATAAGTTACAAAAATGAATGGCCCCTCCTTTGGGTCCCCTTTGCTATAAAACTCTGATTCTTCTCTGCATTTCCATAGTCCTAATGGTCACTACTAATTGAGGTGATATTTGTGAATAGTCTGAAATTTACTATACCAACATAAATGTCATGAGATAAGAGTTAAAGAGAATGATCTATATACTGCCTATACTATTATAAAAATTATTCATAGGAAGATCAAAGGAAAAAAATCCTAATTTTTCCAAATTGTAATTAGCTTATAATTTCACTAGGTCTGTGCTTTGTCCCCTCTCTTGTTTTTATTGAGGATTAGCCTTATGTATAGATACTGGAATAAAAAACAAACAAACACTTTCAGAGGAATGAAGGGAATGGAGGTAAGATTGAGCATAGGCAGTGAGAAGGAATGTATGGCAGCATGAAATTTTACCTAATTCATTATTTGTTATACAATATGTATTTTACACTAACAAGTTCAGTATAAAGAACATGACATTATATGGTTTTATGCTCTATAAATATTAACTGAACCGAAATGGGCATCAACGAAGGGTATGCTAAGTATTTATTAAATATATAGATCATTTATTGAAGCACAATGCCAAGATACAAGAAGTCAAAAGGGCTATGGAGAATGTAGAAGGCCAGGAAATGTTTTTCAAAGGAAATAATGGGAATCTTTAGCCTGAAGGATGAATGAGAGTTTGGAAGATAAAGAGTATGGGGAAGAGTGTTGCAGAGGCAAAGGGAACAGCATAAGCAAAAGCCTAGAAAAGAGAAACAGAATGTAACTTTCAAGGATGGAAAGTTGGACCACAGAGCCTGAGAGAAGAGTATTAAGAATGGGAGTGGGAGATGAGCAGAGACCAACTTGTAAGAAGCTTAGCGAATTATGTAAGGAATCTGAGTTTAATCAAGAGGACAATCTGGAGCTGCTAAAATGTTTGAAATAGGGACTGAAATGCTCAATTTTGCATTTCAGACAGGTCATCCTGGCTGCTGTGTTGGAATGGACTCTAAGCACATCAGACTGGTTAGGGGACTATAGTAGTCAGTCACTTGAGAGATGGTGGGAGTCTGGTCTGGGGTAATGGCAGCAGAGTCAGGGGTATGAAGAAAAAGAGAAAAAGTAAACATATTTGAGATACAGTTAAATAGACTTGACAGACTTGCTGAATATTTGGGTTATAGCAAACACAGAAAAAGAAGAAGATTTAAAAAGGTAAGAGATTATGATTTCAGCTTGGGATGTGTGAGTTTGGTGTATACCTAGAACTGAGTCACTTGGAAATATGTTTGGATTTGTAATTCAAGACCCTTATCTGGGTTAAAGATATAGATTCTAGGATAATAGCGCCTAGATAATAATGAAACCTTTGATAAAACTGACCCAAGGAAAGTAAGAGAAGTAGTCTAGGACAGAATATAAGAAACTCTTCCAGAAATGGGCAAAGAAAAAAAATCCTGCCGATAAGATAAGGAAAAAAAAAAAGCAACCAGAAAGCCAGAATTTAAAAAAAAAAAAAATCAGTGGTGCTAGGGAAGCCTAAAACTCCCCCATTTACTTGTCTATCCTCCAAGGTCACTGATATATTTCAAGAAGGAAGTGATTAGCAAATGAAGGGACAATGGGTAACAGAAGCACTGAATTGGGTCAATCAACCAGGAGCACTGCTGCCCTGGCCAGGAGGATCTCAGTCACGTGGGAGAGAGAAAACCCAGATTTCAAAGGGCTGATGACTGATAGGAAGTGGGGGAGTGGAGACAGTAGGTGAGGACAATTCTCTGTCGATGTCTGACTGTGGAGCACAAACTTTGGGGCGTATGATGGAGGAACCTGTGCAGTGGAAGAAGGAATGGCTCTTTAAACAACAAGAGAGTCTTGAACATCATTAAATGCTGATGGGAAGGAGCCAGCAGAGAGTAGAGATTTAAGATAAAAGAAAAAAAATGGATAATCAGTTACATGAGGTCTCTGAGGAGGCAGGAAGGAGTAGGATCCCGAGTGGAAGTAGAAAGCCAGGTGCTGACGGGGGAGGATAATGAGACAGGGGAGTAGCCAAAGGTGAATGTTCTTGCAGGAAATCTGGGGGTTGGTGGTGCGAGACCAAGGGAGTTTCGGGCTGATGGTTATTGTCTCTGTGCTGAGAGTGAGGTAGAGGAGTTGGGGTCAGTAGTTTGAAGAGATCAGGAAAAGAAAAAAGTATTCACTGTGGAACACCAAGGAGGGAAAGCCAAAGATGGAAACCGAGAGTCACTAGGTTAGCACTGACGGCCCAGCTGAGGAAGTCGACCACACAGTCCTAGTGAAAGTAATCACATATTTGTATGGTTGTTGCTGTTGGGACTCCGTATCCTGACGAATCTTTCTTCTTGTGCCCCTTCACCATTGCCCCAATCCACAAACCGATCAGTCTTGCCCACTCCCACACCTATCAGAGCTTCTAGAGCCCAGCCCAGACGGAGTCCACCTTCCCCTTTGGCTGGGAAGGAGTTTGGTCACTTCCCAAGGTCCAGTAATATACTCAGCACATCTCCCATTCTTCATGATTATGTCTTCAGATGACGCTCTAAAATACTAGAGTCATAGCTCATCACCCAGAGGGAAGTTATACTACGAACTGCAGCACCAGTGATTAGCCCCATACTAAAATCTATTTGGTAAGTATATTCATTCTATAAAGCAAAGTTTCTAAACTTTGGCTCATCCTGTGGTAGTTAAGAGTACAGAAGACTCTGGAATTTGCAGGTCTGAGTCTAAATTCTGATTTTGTTACTTTTTAGCAGTATGACCTTGGGTTAACCATATAACCTCACTGTGTCTCAATTTCCTCACTGGTAAAATGAGGACACTAATAGGGGGGAAATCATGAGGATAATAACCTCTGCATTAACTCATCAGAGGTGTGCTATAAATAAAGGGCTTGAGATAGTGCCTGGAACAAGTGAGGTTTACATAAGTGGTGGTGTGATCTTAACATTATCTGAGTTTCTTCTGCTCCTACACATTCCTGACAAGATGGACATCTCTACAAACACAACCTTCTACTTGTTTGTGAATAGACCAAGAAAAATCTAAAAGGTAGTCCAATGTTTGCATTAACTCACAACTTTGATGGAATCACTTTACTTATCTATAAAAATAGGTCATGGACTATATTAAAAATTAAAACTTCCATGATGTAAACGATGGTATAAACCACATGGTTCTGCTTTCAAATATTTAGCCCTGCAGTTCATTTCTTGAATATTGTACTTTTGAAAATAATTCTAGAGCCATTTTATTTTTTTAAAAAAATTGAAATATCTAAGTATCTTTCTTGAGTAACTTCAGTTATCCAGACTACTTGTTTTCCATTTCAGCTTAGGTCTAAAACTCCCCTGTTTACTTGTCTATCCTACAAGGTCACTGATAAATTTCAAGAAGGAAGTGATCAGCAACATGAAGGGATGATGAGTAACAGCAGCACTGAAGTGCCCCCTGGGTAAATCAACCAGGAGCACTTTGCCCTGGCCAGAAGGATTTCAGGATTTCTGAGCAGAAAAACTGGTGCTTATGGTAAAATATGTGAAGTTATGACTTCCTCTTAAAAGCAAAATGTTTAAACATCGTGATTAATCCATATAAGCTGCTTAAAATTTCCTATGGCCTGTCTTAAAAAATAAAACAATCTCCAAAGGCAACTCTAAGTTCTTTCCCAGGTCCAGCCACCTGGAACATAAATTCTTTAGGCATCTCACAAGAATTTATTTAAACTCTATAACATAAGTTTTGGTATAAGGTTTAGGTAAATTGTTAAATTCCAGTTAATTGTGGTATGTAAGATGTAATAAAACCTGAACCTGTTTATCACATGAGACTGTGCCTTAAGACTTACTTCAGCGACCCTCCCATTAACGCTAGGTTGATTAGTCTCCCATATCGACTACACATCTATAGTCAATTTAGTCATTGTTACAGACGCTGAAATCAGGGGACCAGAATTTTCTCTTCTCGTTGTGGAAAAATTTCCGTAGCTTTCCAAATTTAATTAGGCAAACCTTCCCGTCAACTATTCTGGTACTCTAGAAAAGTCTGAAGGTACTAAAATATATATATTTAAAAGCATGGCAGTACATCTAAATACTTTGAAAGTCTAACAGCAGTAACATATTTTTTATGCCCATTAATAGAGGTGTTATCAGTTCATAAATCATTCAGATTTTCATTTTTGAAGGTTTTTATAAAATATATTTTTATTGATTTCAGAGAGGAAAGAGAGGAGAGAGAGAGAGAGAGAGAGAGAGAGAGAGAGAGAGAGAGAGAGAGAGAGAGAGATACAAAGGATGAGAAAGAATCATTGATTGGCTGCCTCCTGCACGCCCCCTACTGGGGATCTAGCCCACACTGGGGCATGTTCCCTGACTGGGGAATGGAACCCATGACTTCTTGGTTCATAGGTTGACGCTGAACCACTGAACCACACAGGCCAGGCTGAAGGTTTGTCTTTAGAATACTTGGTTCTAAAATGGGAAAGCTATGAGGGCATTTAATGGTGATAGTGAACAGGAAGGTTGTCTTAAACTGTCTTACAATGTGTAAAAGGTCCAGAATGTGTTCTTTTTATTACAGGGTCATCTGTCCTCAGAAAATTTGGTCACATTAACCAAATCTACACAACACTTTTGTATAGATTACAACTCCATTATGAAGACTGGAATGTATCATATTTTTCCATGTATAAGACACCCCATGTATAAGACGCCCCCCAGTTTTCCAACCCCAAATTAAGAAATCAATATTTTATACATAAAACAGAACACATTTTTATTTAGTAATTACCGCAGGTAATGTTTACATACCAGTAATATGATATTATGCAGCATACCACTTAATTCAGCCTCTGTTGCATCACTGCTCTCTACTTCATCACTATTAGTTCCAGACATATCAATTTCTTCAACTTCTATTGTATCACTGCTGTCTTCTGAGTCACTGTCTATGTATGTGAGATCATCCTTATAAACTGGTGGCATTTTCTGAGCTACCTTTGTTTGTATTCTCATGGCCAACCCTTCTCTCCTCATGAAATTGAAGCACCATTTTGCCTTTCCTGTAAAATCAACAATGTTCATTTTGCTTGCAAACATTCTTGCCTGAGATTGAATAAGCCACTCTGGCGCTGCTCCATAATCCAAGTCTTAAGCCTCTGCTCCAAATTTGCCCATTTTTCTGGTTTTCCTCTTAAGGCCTTCTTCTTCTTTGGTATCTTAAGGAGTTGTTCTTCCTGTTTTCTCCACTATCTGATCAGATCATACACTCAGTGGGAGGAGGTCCAAATTGTCTCTCTACAGCTCTATTTCCATGCTCTTTTGCATAGCTTATTACAGCTTTAAATTTTTGCATAGCTTACTCATAGCTTTGAGTTTTGCAGAGTAAGACAATCGCTTACCAGTTTTTATCTTTTTATTTTTTGACATCTTTATGGACTCAGGATGCTCTGGTCCCTGTTGCATCTGCGCACTCTCCACCTCCAATTCCGGCATCAGCTGATGTCAGTAACAATAAAGCTCGTGATTGGAGGAAGCCTATTGACAAGGTATGGGCAGCTATGGACTTACATGTGGCTCCCTCCTCGGCTGACTTCCGTGTATAAGATGCCCCTCGATGTTCAGTCTAACTATTTTAGGGGGAAAAAAGTGTTTTATACACGGAAAAATACGGTACTGCATTCCCAGTTTGGAACTAATCAATAACCAGTAGGATTTTAATAAATATAGAACCAGGGTAAAATGAGTTGAATATCTGTTTAAAATATTTTCATTGTGCTTCAGTAACACATCTTAACCCAACAATTCTAGGAATATGCTCAATACAAAAAAAAAATGTAAATATGTACCCCCTTTCCCATTAGAACCGGAGCTCCATGAATACAAATTTTCTTCCATAGGTCTGTTATGGCAATCGCCCCTTTGATTGTCATTACACTGAGATGCTGACATATTTTTACAACGTGTTATACAACCTCCAGGTTATTAAGGGATTTAAGTTATCAAGAGCTTTTATTATATATTATATATAAGTAATTCTGTAAAATCTATCCTAGGCTTGAGGACTTGTCTTAGCTAATGGAACAATAGAAAATAAAGAATTAGAGAAAAGAATATTTAGCAGTGGTAACTTGAAATAAAAGCAAAATAAATCAATAAAAATAAAAAAGCGAGGTCATATAATTCTACTGATTTCTGTTTTTCCAAGCCTTCGTCTTGTGACCTAAATTGAGAATAGACTCTATTTGTTACAGATTATTCGGTCTACCATGTGAATTTAGAAGAAATGCAGAAGTTAGCTAGATGAATTCATTTATTCAGAAAATAATCTGCAAGTATGTTAAGTGCTGAAAAAACAAGCAAGCAAACAAAATGTTGACTGGATAATGCCACTATTAGAACTAAGAACTTCAAATTAGCCAATGACATAGGGAATAATCTCATAATTAAGGTAGAAATAGCAGCACTTTAAACAGGCAGGAATACATTTTTCATGATTCATGAACATACAAGGACTAGTCCTGAGCATGTGTGTGTGCACATGTGTGTGCGTGTGTGTGTGCGTGCATGCACACAGCATTTGTTAAGGAGGCGATAGCTCACAAGCACTGGTCTTGAGGAATCTCCAACAGGAGGATATATGGAGCGTCCTTCAGGGCTTTATAATACAAGTGCAGACAAGGCATACCACGCACTTCTGGGACCAGAAGGCAGATCATGTACGCACAGTCCCTCCCTTTCATATAATTTGTTTCATTAAATGCTCACTAGCACTCTAAGAAGTAGGTATTCTTATTATTTCCTTTTTATAATGCTTTGAGAGCTTAAGCAAACATGCCAAAGGTTTCAAGAGCTGGATCTGAACGTAGGTGGTTTCACTTCAAAACATAGGAAATCTCCACTCTACCATCGTGTCTTCCCTGAGTTGGTTATGATGTTAGTTGATTCTCCAATCTGCACAGAACTTACAGGTCCTACTGTCCTGGTCTGGTCTAACTGCACTAGTTAGGGTCTCAAAGGTATGGGTTAAGATGATCACCTATCAATTAAAATCAATAATGGCTCCAAATAGTCCCAATAAAATAAGAATTTTTTTAAATGCCAGGCTAAACTCTGTCTCCTCCGATGGATTCTCATCTTTCCTTTTTTTCTTACAATGGAAATTTCCGAGGATTTTCCTGGCCAAATATTGTACACAGGATTAGACTATTTGGTCTGTGTTTCCTTATCTTTTTTCTCTACTATCCTTTTATCAAGTTCATTGCGTGTCTTATTTGGAAAGCTGTCTCAAGTCATTTTTTGCAAAGGTGGCATGGTATAACTAGATGGCAACATTTTAAAAAGTCACACCTGAAGCTAATTATAAACCGTAGGAACCAAGTCCCTTACTTGCTAGATAATTTGTGATGTAAATTTCCTGGCATTCTGTCCATTCATGCACAAGTAATTATATTCTGAGGTGGGGAAAAAAGGAGGATAGGTGGAAATAATGTATTATGGAGCTCCTGCTAGGTGCCAGCTATGGTTGGGTGCTTCATGTATATAATTTCATTTTATTCCTCACATTCTCACAGATGATGAAAGAGACTCAGATATTCACTAGGCTCAGGCAGTTCAGATGTGCCAGTGTCAGGATTTTAAATCCAGGCGTGTCTGGTTCTTAAGCTTACACTCCTTTCACTCTGTCAACATCCTCCTGACAGTCACAATGAATTCAGGTATCCCTACGGGTCAGATGATGTCATAAGCATACAATGTCTTATAGCTTTGCCTATGAAAATAGCTGTATAGGCTCTAATTTAAAATAACTTTATGTAGCCCTCAGCAAATTCTGCCCATGCTCTATGTCTATATTACAGCAAATAGGTTTTTGAAAAAGAAAAATTGGACTGGTACTTATAAAAAAAATAGGGAGAGAGAAAAAAACTCCAAATATTTGATGGCATGGGACATGCAGTTTTTACTGCCACTTGTTTTTGGAGATCTTTTGAATGAGCATCTCTATTTATAAGAAACACACTCATCCCTAAATATAAAACCATGAAAACTTTACAGGGCTCCCAACCTTCTCCCCAAATATTGTGTAAAGTGTATGTTTACACCTACATAGGATACATGTGCTGGACAAGATCCAAACAAGAGTACAGAAGTAGAGTGAGGAATGTGCCTTTTGGAGTTATATAATATATTGACTTTGGGCTTGTGCTAGAGGAATTGTTCCTTGCCTCCAGCTCCTGAATTTACTACAGCTGCCAAACACTTCCAAAACCTCTCAGTCTCCATCCCAGGCCTGGAGAAATTCCACAGCACTGGGAGATCAAGTTTCGCACCAATATTTTGGTGGGCTCCTTGCCAATGCCTTATCAAGGAAAAATATAATTATAGGCGCGACTGCAGCAAGCTGATTCTATAATATTCTCCCCTCCTGTTTCAGCTGCTAAAATATAATGTAATAAAAGTGATATAAGATACTGTATCTGCCCTTTCCATAATTCTATTTTCATTTCAGTTCCATTACTGGATTGAGGAAGACTCCAAACCATGCCAAAGCTACTGATGCTCAGCTCCTAAAACTCTAGCATCTGATTTAGGAAAGTTAGAACTTAAAATAGACCTCATCATAGGGGGGGAAAAATGATGGCATTGTGGGAGAAAATCTGGTGTCTTGTGGCAAATGAGGCTTTCTTGGTTTTCTTTCTAGGACTGCTTCAATGGATAGTTCAACTTCTACATCATAGATAAAATTAGCACAGGGATCTCAATAATTCATTCATATTATTTATGGGTCCTCAGGGACATATTCTTTATCACCATATGTAGTACATTATAACACCAACCCATGGTTCAGGCTAAGTCCTGTAGTTCATTTAGATAGAGTTATACCAAGCTTTCACCTATGGCAGATCCAGAGAAAGGCATGATTTGATCTGTGGTATCTTAGAAACCATAAGCTAACACAACGGGGATAAATGATACTTAGACAGAGTCATTATTTCATTTTATTTTTCCAGCCTTATGAACTATAATTGACATGTACCATTAAGGTATGCAATGTGATGACTTGATATAGATATATATCACAAAATGATTACCACAATAAGGTAAGTTAGCATATCCATCACCAGAAACATTATTTGAAAACACTGACTTTTTAAAAAATAAGTTTTTATTGATTTCAGAGAGGAAAGGAGAGGGAGAGAGGGAAAGAAACATCAATGATGAGAAAATAATCTATTGGCTGCCTCCTGCACATCCCCTACTGGGGATCGAGCCCACAACCCGGGCATGTGCTCTGACCAGGAATTGAACACTGTGACCTCCTGGTTTATGGGTCAATGCTCAACCACTGAGCCACACTGGCTGGGCAAAATACTGACCTTTTATGGCTTCTCACTGGTTATAGACCCAAGTCCAGATGCTTTAGTATAGCATCAAAAGTATTTCTACCATGTTGCCTCACCCCAAAATACTGTTAGCTTCATCTTTCATTCTTCCCATTAATATTTTGTTCTATCTAGCCACATTCCTTCTTGCAGTCCTTCAAATAACTCCAATATTCTCATAGCATTGTCACCTCATAATGCTGTTTATATTTGATGCACCTCTCCTCCTTTATCTGCCTGTGAGCACACTGCCCCAAAACCTACATGTAAATATGCCCTGACTATGCCATCCTCTTCCAGGCTGAACTAATTATGGTTGACTCTTGAACCGTGGGGTTAGGAAAGCAGACCACCCATGTGGTATAAAATCCACTTATAACTTAAATTGGCCCTCCACGTACTTGGATTCCCAACCGCAGACCAAAAATACAGTATTTCTTCCTCCTATTCATAATCACCTGCCTATTCACCCTACCTTCCCTTTCTCATTTACATGAACACTTTTGGGCAAGATCATGCTTATCCATCTCTGTATGCTAAACATCTAGAAGAGTCACCAGCATGCAACTGGTATTCAATAGATGTTGGTTAATCATTGATTTTATGAATTTACTTCTAGCAAAGTCATACATTTCTTAAAATACAGTCCCTAATAATTTGGTTGCTAGAGCTACAACTCAGGGTTGTGTTTCTTTATAACCGGGTCACCTTGTTTGTAGGGAGTCACTTGATGTTGGATTCAACAGAAAGAGTTCAGATGCCAGTTTCACCACACAAGATATCAGATCTGTCTATAAAGTGGAAAGAACATTTGCCTTGTAAGACTATTGTGGAGATAAAATACCTGGCGTGTACTTGGTGCTCAACAAATAAACCAATAGGGTTTATTCCTGGGATAAAAATATCAGGCCTCCCCACCCACACAGAAAATAGGACTCCAAGAGGGTGGAATGAGAGACATTTGTTTGTATTGGAAAAATCAAAAAGGCTACTGATGGAGTGTGGAGTACTACCTGGGAAGGCACACCTCATTGGAGCTGTGATGGGTGACAGTAAGGCCAGGGGATGCAGGGAGTGGCAGGGCCTTGGAGAAGAGAGGAACGGAAAGAAGGAGGACACCTAGGAAAGCTAGGAGTCCTCATAACGAACTCTTGGATAGCTCAAGATTCTGAACGTAGCAGCCAGCATTTACCGAAGACTGAACTGTGACAGGTGGTTTACAAACTCTTGCTGGTCCTCAACAGTACGCTGCAAAACGGGTATGATTTGCCTCTTCTTAAAGAGGAAGACACTGAGGCCCAAGGAGGTTATATAACTTGCCCAAGGAGTCATGGCTAGTATGTGATGACCTCTGAATTCAAACTCAGCTGTCATTCTCTGGAAAGCCAGGCCCCTTGCACCATACCAGACTGCCTCCAAAAGCCAGTGGAACATTCCATTGCTCCAGCTTCCACCATCATCTATTTCTGTTAACTGACCAAATAATTGCATTCTATTTCTGAGTTAAATTTTACACTTAAAAAGAGGGTTTCATGTACATTGTCTCATTTCATCATGTGAGAAAGGCCAGGCCAGTTTTTAACCCTGTTATGCAGATGAGAGAGCAGGACTCCGTAGTTACATGGCTAAGAATCACATGTGACATATGTACATTCACTAAGACATGTTTATATATTGACACCACTAAACTCTAAACTCCGAGACCTCATGGCCTGAGCCAGACTATTCACCACTGCATACCCCTGCGAGGGCCTGCCAGGGCAAACAGGAAGCAAAGAACGGGAAGGTTTCTGAAGGAGTGAATGTATATATACAAACAAGGAAATGAATTAATGATCAACATATTGAAAGGAAAGGCACAAAGCTTTGGTTTGGGCCAGAGCCCTTGGGATCATGACTAGATGAGAGTTGCTGATACAGACAGACCACTGCCTATTTGAATGCGGAGTTTTAAGCGCTGCCTTCATTTGGAGTTCTGTTTAGCTTCATGTGAGAAAAACATAAATAAATCATTAAGTGACAGTTACCTTATAACATTCAAAGGTATAAGTTCAACATACTTCCAGCAGACACAATTTAGGGGACGGCTTGGGCCACACTCCATTCTCCCGGAACTGGTCTTTCCTGCACTCCCATAAATCGTCTTCCCTTTGTACCCAGATTTCTCTTAATAAAGTTAGTACTTGAGCAAGTTTGACGAGTTTCTATTTCTTGCAAAGAGCTTTCACTAGACAATCAGCCATGCTAAAATGTAGGGTATAGCTATAGGCGGGGACAGAGGAGGGACTGAGTCTACGGGCCTTTATTGATTGGGGTCACATTGCAATTTCTGGGGGGCATCTCTGTGTTCTGAATCCTTCAGTGTCAAGTGGCTCTTCCTAGGGTTGTTCCATTAATGTTTGGATTAATCCTGGCATGCCTTTCCAGAAATTTTACAATTATAGACATTCACCATCCATGTATTAATCTAGTCAGTGATACTATATTAACCATTATTTTAGGCACAAATGCTACTAAGACAGATGTGGTTCTGAACAGTGATTAACACAGGAGCTTTGGAACCAGACTGCCTGCCTTCATATCTCGGGTTTGCCACATACACCTTCTGAGTATGTTTCTCCTGCCTCAGCTTTGCCATCTGTAAATATGGGGACAATACCTATGTTATCAGGTTATTAGGATGACTGAGGGAGTTACTATATGGAAAGTACCTGGAATTTAAAATATATACTAAGAGCATAATAAACGTTGATTATTGTTAAGTCACAATTCATGTGCTCAGGGTCACAGAGTAGAGAGTGAGAGACAAAATAGGAAAATAGTTGATTAGACTACACGGTGGTTAGAGTTACGAAAGGTGGCTTTAGTGGTTAAACAGAGACATTCACAAAATAATCGTAGCTCATTGTAGACTGCTGAGAGCACACGTGTGCTTTCCAAGGAGTGAAAACTCACACAGTGGTTAACTGGCTAAACTGACACCCAAGCAGGCACTTGTTAAAAACAAAGATTCAACTCTTCCCAGATACCCAGTTTCCTCCTCAAATTTCACATGATCATCTTAATCAGTGACGGTCTTTTGCACATGTATTCATTTGGAACACCTCTTTTACAGATGTTTCTGTTATTTGAGTCTTATACTGTTACTTTACTCAAGATTTCCAGTGTGTATATTTGGTGCTTACAACTAGATTCTAACTTACTTGAAAACAGAAAAATCACC
This sequence comes from Cnephaeus nilssonii, assembly GCF_951640355.1. Lineage (NCBI taxonomy): Eukaryota > Metazoa > Chordata > Mammalia > Chiroptera > Vespertilionidae > Cnephaeus > Cnephaeus nilssonii. The sequence continues at coordinate 59,475,581 of NC_137085.1, read as the reverse complement.
TTAGATATCTGTGAACTCCCACAATCTAAAGCCATGTGAAAAATACTTGATGAATACATGTATGAGAAGTCAACTTGGTTAGGTTGGTAAGAAAGTTTTATTTATTTCTATCATGTATTTTTCTAATTGCATTGCTTTGGAGTTCTTTGAACTAGAAATACATCTCTTTTCTTTATCTTTTAATCTCAGGGTCAGAACCTTTTATAATGATTCTAACATTAGCCCAAAAGCACTCCTATCAATGGACTATACTACATTTGCCTAAGAAAAGGAACAATGAAATACTGAGCAAGAACCAGGAAGATCAAGTGCAATTGTTGCCTTTCTCTACCCCTCACTGTCAGCCGGCCCCTTAGTATGTGCATCTATAAAACAGAAAGATAACTTCTGACATATTCTTACTTTCCATAGATGGGGGGAAATGCTTACACGGGCTGACTGACTTTCAATTCTGCCAAACAAAGAGCCCCGACTCCCATGCTTTGCATTGGAGGGTTAGTGTCTATACCCCCAAAATAAAAAGAGCAAGCATGCCCACAGGGTCTGACTCTACATGGGGTCATTAACAGGTCTCTTCGGTTCATTCTTTGGAACAGGTCACTTAAGTCAAGAATAACACAACCACACTATGACATCATGCTAAACACCCATAAGTCTAATTGTATTTATGTTTCAGTCAATTTTGTAAAATGTAATACCAGGACAGCAAAGGCTTTTGCCCAGTCAGTTATTCCAGAAACAGGAGTGTCATTGCCGTTTAGAAAGAAGCTGCATATAATTAAAAATGACCTACTGGGAAACTCAATAAAAGCAGAGGATCAGTAACTTGAAGGTTTTTTTTTTTATCAGTTTTTACTAAGTTTTCTCTCCACTCCAAACCAAATATTCCTTATTTACTAAGCAGATATTAAATATATAATTTTGTTGGCTCATTTCACCCCGTTTGTATTGGCAAAAATAGGGCTTTTGAAAGAAATGTAACTGGTCTCAGTTTTTTGTTCAAGGTTGATTTTGCATTTAAACCCAACTGCAAGCAACAGGTCATATTTCACTTAAATAATGACAGGTAGCCCTATATTAGAAACATTCTTACATAAACATTGCAGGTTAGGGAAAATGCATTCTGGGAAATAATTGACCACCATAAAGAGATCAAGTAGTATATTGCAAGTGGAGCTCTAAGCTGCAAAATACCTCAATAGCCTTCACTTATTTACTACCAAAGTGGAAGGCATGAGTGGAACCATGTAGGGCCAATGTGTGAAAATGCATTACACAGGAGGAATGTGCTAACACTCTAATGCTTCTAAACCAATTTTTGATTAATGTGTAAGATGCTTGACTTATATTAAATAGCCAATGTGCAATAAAATGTATTTTATTAGAGTCAGTAAAATTCAAAGTACACTAGGAACGTTTTTTGTAATTATCTAGCAACCAGTCTCAAATTGTTGCCTCTCTCTTTTTTTTTTATTTTACATATAGGAAAAATGCACACATCTCTAGTGCATAATTTGGTAAGTTTTAATAAAAGAATATGCCCATATAAACGTCACAATTGATATATAAAAAGTTCCATCACCCCAGAAAAGTCATCTGTGCCTCCTTCATTTGAGCTCTCCTCTCAGAGGTAACCACTATCCTGATTTCTATGACAATAGATAAGATTTGCCTATTCTTGTACATCATGGTAGATACTATTTTATGTATGACTTCTTTCACTCAAATAATGCTTGAGATTCATCCACATGGTTGTATGTAATATGACTTATTTTTCTAAATTGTTAAGTAGTACTGTATAGTTGGAATATATCACAATTTGGTTATCCATTCTACTGTTGATGGACATTTGAGAGGATTCCAATATTAGTGAGCTTGAATAAAGCTGATAGGAACATTCTTGTGCATATCTTTTTGTGGATATTATAATTTCTCTTGGGTAAATACACCGAAGTAACATCACTGGGTCATAGGGTAGGTGTGTGTTGATTTTTATAGGAACCTGCCTAACCTTTTCCAGAGTGGTTGTACTGATTCACACAGTCATCACTGTAAACCTACTTTTGCCCCACCCTGTATAAATCAATTTGGGGAGCGTTGGCATCTTTAACAATATTGAATTTTCCAATCCATGTACATAGCATATCTTTTCATTTATTTAGGCCATTTTTATTTCTCTGAGCAGTTTTAAGTGCACAAGTTTTAGACATATTTTTGTTAAATATATCTCTTATATAGTTCATATGTTTAATGCTATTATGTAAATTATTTTTTTATATTTCCATTTCTATTTTTTTATTACTGGGATATAGAATTATGCTAATTTTAGGTTTCCAATAGATGCCCTTTATCAGATTAGAGAAGTTTCCTTCTCTATTTTGTTAAAAGTTTTTATCACAAATGGGGTTGTATTCTGTTAAAAGTTTTTTCTGAATCTATTGAGCTGATTATATAATTTTTCTATATATGCTGTAATTGTGGTGTATTACATTGATTTATTTTAAATGTTTTTATTACTTGGATAAATTTACTTGCTAATATTGTATTAATCTTTCTGTTAATTGCTCAATTTGATATGCTAATACCTTGTTAGGGAATTTTACATCGATATTTATGAAAAGTATCTATAATTTCCATTTCTTATAATGCCTTTTTTTCAGGTTTTAATATCAAGGTTATGCTGGTCTCAAAACAAATTGAGAAGTATTCTCTCATCTATTTTCTGAAGGATTTTTTTTAAAAGATTGATATTCCTTAAATGTGTGGTTGATAGTGTTGATCAAATCTTGTAAATCCTTGCTAATTTTGGGGGGTCTATCTACTTGGTTTTAAAAATATTTGTTGATTTATATAGTTATCTTTGGAAGAGTCAGTTATTGTCAGGACTGGAACTTCCCCATTTCCTTGCTGGTTTTAAAGTTAGAGAAATATTACTGTTATAGATCATAGTAGTGAGATTATTGATAAAATAATTAGGTTATTTTAAATTTAAATAAATTCATCCCAAAGATCAGTAGACTGAGGCCACATGAAAGAAATGCATCAGCATGTGGCCTTGTTAAAAATGCAAAGTCTTGGGCCATATCCCCAGACCCACTGAGTCAGAAGTTCTGGGAGTGTAGCCAGCAATCTGTTTTAGAAAGTCCCATGTGGTTCTGATGCACACCAAAACTGTGAGACCCACTGTTAGGGAGCTGTGTCAGGTAAAAGTCATGGGGTCAATCTGTATAAAACAAACAAGATTCTTTACTATGCTGCTATCGGTTATATTCCATACATATAAATATATACACTAAGTGGCCAGGTTATTATGATCTCTGAACACATAATAATCTGGCCACTCAGTATATATATATATTAGAGGCCCGGTGCATGAATTCATGCATGGGTGGGGTCCGGCCAGCCTGGCCAGGGGGAGGGGACACTAATGGTTGGCTGGCCTGCCTGCTGGTCAAACTCCTGGTGGAGGGGACAATTTGCATATTAGCCTTTTATTATATAGGATATACACTGAGTGGCCAGATTATTATGCGTTCAGAGATCATAATAATCTGGCCACTCAGTGTATATTTTAGAGAGAGAGGAAGGGAAAGCAAGAGAGATGAGAGAGAGAGAAACATAGATGTGAGAAACATCTATCAACTGCCTCCTAAATGTCCCCTACTGGGGATCTAGTCTGCAATCTGGGCATGTACCCTGAGCGGGAATTGAACTAGCAACTTTTTGGTGGATAGGAAAATGCTCAACCAATTGAGCCAAGGTTATATTCTTAATCCAGGTTTTTGATGGAAAGCAGTCTGAATGAATCAGTGCCCCTTCCTGCTACTCTAAAGAAAAGAAGTGCTTGCTTTGGTGAGTGGTGGCCAGAAGCAGTACATTGCTCATATAAATATCATTAAAAATGCTCTTTTCTCTAGAGGCTAGCCCCGTGGTCAGCAAACTGCGGCTCGCGAGCCACATGCGGCTCTTTGGCCCCTTGAGTGTGGCTCTTCCACAAAATACCACGGCCTGGGCGAGTCTATTTTGAAGAAGTGGTGTTAGAAGAAGTTTAAGTTTAAAAAATTTGGCTCTCAAAAGAAATTTCAATTGTTGTACTGTTGATATTTGGCTCTGTTGACTAATGAGTTTGCCGACCACTGGGCTAGCCTATTAGAGTGACTGCCGTTTTTTTAAAAAATCAATCATCCTTGCAAAATTTGTATGCAGGGCACTTTCAAGGAACGTTAAGGCAGTGGGAGAGGCTGCAGCGTGGTGGCAGAAAAGAGTAACAGATTTGAATCCTGTTTTCAAACTGAGGGTGAAAAATGGGTTCCCAGATTACACATTGTCAGGCTTCTCACAGAAGCCTTGTGTTGCTCCAGGAACGTTTAAAGTACCAGAGGGAACATCTTGGCATTGCATTCGCTGTTACTCATCTGGCTACCTCAGGTGAAACCGTGTGCACACTCCAATTCACTGGCAGGCAACAGGAATTCAGGTTCAAGTCCAAGGCCAGTGCACAAGGCCACCTCTTTGCAGCCATTTCCTATGACTCCTGCTCTCACTTTAATTTTTCTCCTTTTTAAATCCTCCTATAGGCAATGGTGTGGCATTTTTAGTACCCACCCAAGAAAGGATATGAAATAACCTCATGGACTTTTGCTCAAGCAAATGCCAGGTTGGAGACTATTGAGCTTTTAGACACAGCATGTGGTTTTAATTTTGTCCACAGGAAGTCATCATCAATCCTGTCCTCCAGAGGCTAAACTGGTCAACACCCTCTGGAACCACCTATAACTTAAAGTTCAAATTCCTAAGTTTGTCCTTGAAGACCCTTCAGATGGACGCTAACTTTATCACCAACCTCATCTTCACCACTTCCCTCATCTGCACTAACCTGCCATCACCTGCACACTGCACATTCTTCATTCTAGTAGCACGTGAGTCTCCTGGAGCTAGAGCTTGGTTTTAATGGCTGCTCTGTATTAGAGCACCCAATAAATATGCAATTCTCTATGCTTTTCCACATTCGACTGTGCCCCAGGAATGTACTCTGCTCACTGACCCACTTGACCAATGTCTTCTTGGCCTTTAGGTCATACTCCTAACGCACTGTAGGCAGAGGGAGCTCTTTATTGCGGCTCTATTACACATGTTCACATTTTAACCTCCCCCACCGGACTGGGAGGGTCTGAAGGCAGGGACCAACTCTTTGTGAAGATGGTACCTTCAAGTGAACGACTCCAGCATGGGATCCCGTTAGGATTCTACGGTCTGTGGTCTTTCTGGGACCTCAGAAAGATTCTGAACTGGCTATGGCAGTGGTCGGCAAACTGCAGCTCGCGAGCCACATGCGGCTCTTTGGCGCCTTGAGTTTTTAGCAAAGGCCAGCTTAGGAGTACCCTAATTAAGTTAATAACAATGTACCTACCTATATAGTTTAAGTTTAAAAAATTTGGCTCTCAAAAGAAATTTCAGTCGTTGTACTGTTGATATTTGGCGCTCTGTTGACTAATGAGTTTGCCGACCACTGTGCTATGGTATTCAGCAATTCAGAGCTGGGGAAACACTGGGGTACAGATCAACACTGAATTAACATGGGGGCGCTGAGTTAGGTAGGAACTGAAGGGAAAGCCACGAGCTACCATTTGAAAGCATCTTCTATTTCCCAGCACAATGATAGGTACAGTACTTGTTACCCAATGTACTTTGATACTTTGCATTGGTAAACACACTGATATGCTAGTTGATTTCACCAGTTCTGAAAGAAGAGACTGATAAAACTAAAACATCCTGGAGGATTACACTTTTTTAGTATACATTTTTTATATATAAAAGATAAATATTTTCCTGGATCTTTCTTATAAAAGTAATTTACAGTAAAACTCACTAATTTAGACTCATGAGAAAGTCATTGTGAACTAATGCAAATATGATTTACAAAATATTTATAAAATCCATGTAAGTAATAAAGATAAGACTTTTAAAATTATATTATTAATTTAAAAAAAGATTTATAATGAGCATACTAAAGAGTCCTCAAAAACAAAAGTTTAGGCCCTGTATGACCAAGCTTATCTATATTAGCAGTGCCAAATATGTTTAGTAGTTTATTCTCTCACCAATCTGCTTGTATTTTTTAAAATTGTGGGTTGATGTTTTTAAAAAAGATCCTTTGTTTTATGATAGTAAAAGAAAAATTGGGCTTGTATCCTTTGGAAAGTATTCTTTATTCCAAATTTCAATTGAGGGTTTGCAATTTTATTTTATTTTTTATATGTTTTTATTGATTTTAGAGAGAGAGAAATGGAGAGGGAGAGAAAGAGAAACATCGATGTGAGAGAGAAACATTGAATGGCTGCCTCCTGCACATCCCCTGCTGGGTGTCTAGCCAGAAACCCTGGCATGTGCCCTGACTGGAATCGAACATATGACTTTCTGGTGCACAGGATAATGCTCCACCAATTGAGCCACACTGAACAGGGCAAGGTTTCACTATTTTTAATATCACATCACAGACAACCCTGGGCATAGTACAAAGGAAACAAGACATTTCCAGTGTCCAGGAACCGTAAGATTTCCTATTTAAAAAATGGCAGTTTTATAAAACTCTGCTCCTTGCTGCCACTCAGGACCTGCTGGGGGTAGGGGTGGGAGTGGGAGAAGTGAGCCAACATCCAGCCTCCCTTCTTCCCCCCATCACATCAGAGAATCCTAGGTTCACATCCTTTTACAAACCAAGTGGGCTCTTTGTGAGAACGAGTTCGAACAACGTGTTCTATAACGGGAAAAAGTTGGAAAGCCACTGTTTTACAGCAGTGACAGATACGTAGCGGACATCTAGACAGGAAAATAAAAATATTAAACTGATACATAAATAGACCCTGAAAGATTTATATTCCCCACGGGCCACGATTAAATGCCTTTTATTGGTGTGGAGCAATGTAACTGTCTAACCCAGTGGAGAGCTGTGGGAAGCGGGCTGTCACCTCTCCATGGATCTCCCCTAGAAGGCCACAGAGGAAGGAAGAACTGAAAAGCTGTGGGATGAAAGGAAGGCAGCTTAGCAGGGGGCGGGAGAGGAGAGCAGGATATTCCAAGCCCAGGTCAAAATTGCAAGTGGACTCCATGATTATTAAAAAGTAAAGTCTTGCTGCTAAATCCATTAATGGTCATAAAGACGTCACAGTTCCCCTCATTGCAGGATGGTTCTTTATTCTCCTTGGTATCAGCAATATCAGCTCTTTCACGCCCTCATTTGTCTCTCTTGAGTTCTCTCTTCCCCTCCTGACATTGCCTCTCCTTGTCATTCACTCTGTCCCATAGGCTCCCTTGCGCCCTCAGCTGGACATTTCAGGAAGTACATGGAGGTGCTTAAAGGTAAAATCTGCTAGAGACTGACCATGTTAGCTGGAGAAACCTGTCCTGGGTCTCAGGCTGAGCTGAGCAGAACAAACAACCACAGCTTAAGCTACAAATAGGAACAGTCAATGCTCACAGGTCACTGTGGACCATCCCAGACGGAGGAGGCTCTGGGGGAAACACTAGTTAGGGAGAGAGGCCTATACATTCCTTGGCAGAGGCTAGAATGCCAGAGCTCTGCCTCCTGAGAGGAGTAGATATGAAAAGGTCTCTAAAGTAAGCAATTGGACTTGACCTGGGCAACTTGGCAACTCTCTCAAAAGAAGGAATGAGCAATATTGTTTTTTACCTTTGAACATGAACAATCCTTGATTGTTTTTTGGTTCCTTTAGATGTCAAACCTGGTATTCAACATCTATTTTATTGCTTTATTTAAATAAGTCCTATTGACTACCAGGATCATGCTAGACCAGCGGTTCTCAACCTGTGGGTCGCGATCCCTTTGGGGGTTGAACGACCCTTTTACAGGGGTCGCCTAAGACCATCGGAAAACACAGATATTTACATTATGATTCATAACAGTAGCAAAATTACAGTTATGAAGTAGCAACTAAAATAATTTTATGGTTGGGGGTCACCACAACATGAGGAACTGTATTAAAGGGTCGCGGCATTAGGAAGGTTGAGAACCACTGTGCTAGACACTTCCCATGCTCTACCCTTTTTAATTGTTTGAGGATATTTGGTGAATGGAGAGGACAAACGTGAGTTTCTACATATCTTTCCTCATGTATTAAATTGCCCTATTAACTCAACTTTCTATCATAGGGATAGTATTTGGAGAACTTTATGCCCAAGACCTCTCATTAACTTGGATCTATCTCCTAACATACCCAGCACAAACTCAATTACAAAAGTGAGAACCCAAATACAAAAGTCTTTGGTAATCTCTCAAGTTAAAAATTAAATTGCCTTGTTTCAAAGAGCATTTTCACATTATAAACCTTCCAAATATAGAATTTAAAAGATGCCTAAAAAAACTAAGGCATCATTAATTATTAGTAATAAACTTGATACAAAGGCATTAAAAGGCAATATGAGTAAATAGTTTATTAGACTATACGCAGTTAACTGTTATCAGCCTCAAGCAAGAAAAAGGGTTTAAATCATATTAAAATCAATCAGTAAATATTTATAGAGTACCTGCTATGTGCCTAGCACTGTTTAGCATCAGAGCGTTAAGGAGTCTGGGCCCTCAAGTACTTTACTGTTTTGTTGCAGAGGTAAGACCTAAACATATGGAAAAAGGAGAAATAGTTCCCTATTCATATATCTAAAAAGGAAACTCACATAATGAAGAGCTAAGTGGTATGGCTCTCAACTTTGTTTCCACCCTAACATACTAAAGGAATAGGAGACACTTTTATCAATAACAGTGGCAGTGCCTGCCGACAGCAGGGCCTTGATGAGGTGGGGTGGAGAGTCTGCCCTTGGATAGTACCAGTATTACTATTTCATCCGGATAGTGTTATAATTTGAAAATGCTCCCTGGGTGATCAGACAGCTGCCACCAGCAGGATGAGCTCCCTCTGCCTTTGCCCAAACTCTCCCCTCCCCCACTGCCCTGGAGAATTGCTGGAATGGCCCAGGTACAGCAGGGACTCAGAAAATGGAGTGGTCACATGATGTCAACATTTTGACAAACTTTAATGAAATTGGATTTCCATTAAACTTTCAAAGATGCGTACAGCCTTAACTCCTTGGAAATGAATACCACCTTCCATATTTTCCCTCTGGAATATCATCTGAGGCCTCCGTGATCATGTGTATGAAGTTTAGGGCACTAATAGCACGGAGCAAGAAACATTTTTTCAGATATGTGGAATATAAAGCAATTAATATTTAAATTATATTTATAAGAATAATCTATGCACACCATGTAAAAAGACAGAAAGTGCTCTAAGACTTATAACCCAAACCGGACGAGTCTAGCATATAGTTTCCCTTCATCTTCCACCCTCCCCAAATAAGACAACCACTATTTTTAAGCAATTTCTTCTGATATTTGCTCTATTTTGCTAAATGGTATGCATTTTTGCAATCTCCAGAAATCATCAAATTAAAATAATATATATTGGATTCTGATCATGGTAGATGAGGAAGAGTTTATACTTCCTTCCCCTTATTATTCTAATAAACTGCATTTCATCAATTCTACGATGCATTGTTTTTCTACATTTTAATACCTTTGAACTTGATATATAGTTTATAAAGAATGTGTGTCATATTTTTTCACACATAAAATATGCACATTAAAATAATGGTGCATTTTACAAGGTGTGTTGGATTGATAAAATACTTTTTGATGAAATCCATATTCAGTCCTTCTTTATTATGACTATAAAAATAGTATTTGCTATGAAGCTAAGTAGTGGCCTGATGATAGTGTCTTCTATAACTTGCCCCTTCGTTGAATAATTGTCCAATTTTTTTTTTGTTCCCTTATTTTTAACCTATAGCTAAGTCATCCCAAAAATCTGTAAAATGCCTATCAATATCATTTCCTACGTGGCCCCAAACTATCAGGATAATCTGTTAGTTTATTTATTTATTTACTTATTTACTTATTGGTAAGCTTCCCTCTGGAACCCTGTACACTTCTGTTCCAACCTGGGCTGGTGCTCTTGGTTACCTATTCCACTCTCATCCGGGGACTTCTCTTTGACTTCATCTGAAAAGTTTTCTTTGCCTTTCTCCTGTGTTAAGTCATCTGTTCTCTGGATCTCATGTCAGTTTTCTGGTGGTGTATATACACTAATAGCTTCCTTTAGAAATCATTTTCAGTTAGAATTTTGAAAGCATTGTTCTGTTGTCTTCTAGTTTCTAATGTTGCCAACAAGAAGACCGAAATAATTCTGATTCCCACTTTTTAAAGTACTTTACGGTTGTTCCCATTTCCCTGTTATCTTGAAATATCACTCGATTGTGCGCCTCTGTGGGGATTTGTTTCTCATTTCCTGGGTTCTAGATTTCTGTGACTCTCAGACTCTTGGCCTGGCTCTGGGTCCACAGACCTGTTTTTGCAGTTTCCAGTCAGTCCTCTGTGAACCTTGGAGATGCTCACACTTGGCCTCTGTGCCATCACCCAGGTTTGGCCGCCTCAGCTTTCAGCCAATTTTAATGCAAACGAAGAATTCCAAGTTTAACAACAATGAATACATACCATGGCCCCCTGATTTGTCTTTCCCAAAGAGACTATGAATATGGTAAGAGTCAGAAATAAGCCAGTACTCTGTCTCTGAAATCCCTTTCTTCATCTATGGAGTTCAGAACTTTCAAAGTTATTTTCCAAGAAATAATGAAGATTGTTAATACCTTTAATAGTTATTAATCCATTGATCTGATCAGCAGCGTTAATTTCCATTCCAAATGATGGCAGTAGTTATTTTATAGTATTCCCTTAAAACTGAAGTAATTTGAGACATAAAATACCAACACTTTTATTCAAAAGTCATTTTCTCTACCAATGGAGAAGATACAGATATTGCTGGGGGAGGGGAAGGAGTTCAAATTTATACAGTTAAAAGCTACACAAAGACACAGGATAGTGTGGTGGCTCAGAGGCCAGGCATTCTAATCAAATTTCCTGGGTTTGAGTTCTGGCTTTCACACTTACAAGTTGCAGGATCTCATGAAACTAACTCCTCTAAGCCTCCGTTTCTTCATCTGTCATTTGGTGATAACAGTACTTACTATCATGCAGTATTCTGTGGACTAAATGAGGTCAGTATGCACAAATGGCAGCTATCACCATTGTCCTTAGCTGACACTTACTAATCACACAACTGAGAAAATTGCTTACCCCTTGTTTGTTTGTATGTTGTTCTTTTTCTCATTTGGAAAATGAGTCTACTTAAAAGTGCTTGCTTCATAAGGCGATTTTGAGGAACAAACATTTAAATGACCATAAAGCACTTGTTCAGTGCCTGCACTTTTAGTAAGCTCTTAGTGAAAGTTGGTTAGCTCTACCTGCGTGCGGGCACCCACGCATCACTCCTCAGTCAAATGTTTTGAGCTGACCTACTTGGGCTGGAGATTGGGCTTCTGAGTCTAAATTCAGTGCCATGTGGCCCGGGGTTATTGCTACTGGCTTCAGAACATCTCCACCTTCCTTTTATTTTGGATAAGACCCCTTTTTGTCATCTTTTTTTTTTTTCTGGTGTCCCTTTTCTTAAAGAGAGGAATCTGTTTCTCTCAATGAGTCATCGATAATATGTCTTTATTTTTATAGTTTTTGTATTTGACCCTTTCGGCATTTGGTCTCTCCTTTCCCTGCATGGAAGTGATGGTTGTTCTCAAGGCTCTGACTTCCATTCTGGCCTCTGGGGAGTTTACTTTTTATTCTAATCACCTACTTGTTAAATCATCTCTCTTCACTCCCCTGGGACTATAGCCTGCCCCTGGTTGGAGCAGACTCCAACTGAGAAACAATGGGTTAGCTGAATGGAGACTAATTCAAACCTGCAGGTCTGGTTTTATGATGCTACTTTATCATCCCATGTTGCAGAAAAAAGGTAAAAATGGTAAGTGGGACCGAGGATGATAAATGCTGCCAATAAAACAATAGCATCAAGTCTCCTGCTCCAGAAGGATACCAATGACCCCCACAAGACTTTCACGGAGGTTCAAAGAGTTGCCATTTCTGAAATACTAGGTACAATATTTTTTAGCAGAATAAATAGAGCCCAAGAGATAGTAAGTCACTTAAACACTTCTCTCCCTTCCCCTTGAGTTAACAGGAGCCAACTTAATATATTTTTCTCCCAATTGAGCCCAGGGGACCCTCTTCACTCCTGGGGGGCTATAAAAGGTATTTGGGAGTCTAACCAACAGCAAAAGACAGATGGCAGGTTCCCCGGCCATCACAGGTTCATCTCAGGGATGCTCATTAAGCTCCTGCCCTTTTTCCAGAGCCTTCTGACACACACACACACACCCTTTTGAACTTGACCCCTTTAATTTTCGTGTGGCAACTTGCAGCACATGATGCCTTGGGGCTAGTTATAATAGGTTCATGTCTGAGATTATACATCTGATATTTATAAAAACACAAATGCTCCAGAACTTTCTCCAGGCAGGAAATGACAAATCTTTGGTAAGCTATTTTCAGGACTTAAAAAAAAAAAAAAAAAGAAGGAAAGAGAGAAAGAAAAAAGCTGGTGATGAACTAACCATTGGAGAGTAAAACGATGTTTCCTTATTTTATATTGAAACCAGTCCCTTGTAACAAAAATGCCAAAAGCCATTATCTATACAATTTAATCCTGCGCAGAAAGTTCTTGGCAATCCCCAGTAATCTGCAGCCTTCCACAGTTCTGCACCGGACGGGACATGAGATAATATGGACTGACTTAATTGGACTTGGTGATGCCGGTAAATCGTGACTCTGTAAGTCCAACTTCCTTATTCCTCAATGAATTCCAGTTGGAAAATATGATCTCAGGTGATAACATTTCCTTGACTTTTATGTGTACCGCATCTCCTTTATTACATCAGAGGAGCCTGGTGGTGGTGGTGGAGGTGGTGGCCAGTGGCAGCTCTGGTATGTTTTCTTTTAAAAAGTACTCAACTTCAGCGTTTGCCAGAAAGCATTATTTGAGCCTCTGAGGTACAAAGTTCCCCAAAGCAGCGCTGCCTTTTATATTAAACGTCCAGATTCTTAATCACATTTCCCTTTGTAAGACTGAGGGGAACAAAGAGGAGGCTTCGCGGGGACATGGTGGTCAAGGGTGACCTGCTGTTAAATGCTTGGTCTTGGCTTGGTGAGGCCAAGCTCTTCGGGACCAGCTATTCCTGCAGAAGATTTTAAGTTGATAAAGTGCATGACTAGGAACTATAATTCCTTGTGCTATTACTTTTTTTAAAAATGTACATTTAATTCTTTTATTTAAAAAAATGTTTTTATTGATTTTAGAGGGAGAGGAAAGGGGTGGGAGAGAGAGAGAAAGATGGATCGGCTGCCTTCTGCAAAACCCCTACTGGGAATCAAGCCCACAACCTGGGCATGTGCGGTGACTGGGAACTGAACTGGTGGCATCTCGGGGCACAGGGCGATGTTCAATGAACTAAGCCACACCAGCCAGGGCTAAATCTTTCCTTTCTATTGTTATTTTGAAGATTTCAAATATATAGAGAAGTTGAAAGAATGATACAGTGTATTAAGATTTTTGCCATATGTGCTTTATTTATATGTGCAGGGTAGGGCAAAAGGAGATTTACAGTTGTGAGTACATGAAACACAGAGTTTAGTCTTGTATTATTATTTATCAATTATTATATTATTTTCCATATGAATAACTGTAAACCTGCTTTTGCCGCACCCTGTACATGCTTCCATGTACTGATATATACTAAAAATATAAATATACATACTTATATTTAATATACATAAGATATATTAAATACCATTATCACACCTAAGGAAATAATAATAACCCCCCAATACCAACTAATATGTAGCCATATTAAATTTTTCATAATTATCATCCAAATATTTGTTTGTTTGTTTGTTTAAAGCTTATTTATTCGAACCAGAATCCAATCAAAGTTCATATTTTGCATTTGGTTGTTATGTTTCTATAGTTTCTTTTAATTTAGAACAGTCCTCACATATGTTTTATTTGTTTGGCTTTTAAAGATCTTGACTTTTTCAAGACACCAAACTAGTTGTCTTTTAGAATGTTTCACATTTTGAATTTGTCTGATTGTTTCCTTGAAATAAATATCCTCTAACTTTTTATTTCCTGTTAACTAGACATTACGTCTAAAGGCTTGGTTAGATATAAATAAACATTTTTGGCTGGGAGTCCTCACCAATTGTGCAATAGCCTTTATATTGCATTGTTATCAGGAGACACATAATGCCAGGTTGAATCACTATTATTGATGCTAAATTTAACCATCTAATTAAGTGATAAGTGACAGATCTCCCCATAAGTATATTATTTCCTTTTTATTATATTAAAAATCTGTATCTATTCTGATATGACTTAATACATTGTACATAAATCATTATAGATTCATATTGCTCAAGAATCTTCAACCTCAAATCCATGGATGAGCTTGGAGGATGTACATGAACTCTTTAAAATTGCTTGCAAAATGTTATGTGGGTATATGTTTATGCCTAGGAAAAATAAAATTCATGCAGTCTTCAAAAGGGTGAAAAGCCAAAAGTATAGTAACTAAGAACAACTAAGTCAAAGTCTTCTTTCTTGAATGTATTTTTACATCATTCATTTTGCCCTCTCCTTACTCTGGCAACTTGATGCTCCCTACACTGGGACCATTCAATAGAGCTAATGATTTACTGATGTGGCCTTATGGCCGAATTAATGAACTTATCACATTTGGACTATAAGCTATGTGACCCATTAATATTGTGACTATGATAAATATAGCATTGTGGCTGACATTTTATAACAACACTTAAAAAGCTTTCAGGAATATGACACACTATGCATCAAAGGGAAATAGGAGGTCTGAGTGCATGAAAGGAGGGGATTGGGGAGAGGGAGAGTCAGCCAAATATTGTCATCTAAGCTGATCTTGGTACTGATCAGGGGAAGGGAGAAGTAGAGGAAAAAGGGAGAAGGGGATACCCAAAACATACTGGTTTAGCCTCATCCTATCATTAGTCTTCTATTGGGTCTTATTTATCCTGTGACTCCATTCTGCAAGGTTCTGCTCTTGGGATGCGGGAAAAGGGGGTGCAGAGCTCAGTTCAGATCCCCCTCTGGATCTCGCTGACTATTCCTTGGAAGTTTCGCTAGAAAGACCTCAAACATTCCCACCGTCTTCGCCCTTCCCAACAAGTCCAAGATGGGCCGCGCCTTCCAACAGTCACCACCAGGCAGAGCTACCACGAGACTATGAGGCTCCTTTGTGCAAATGTGGAGAAAGGCAACCCATCTGGGCACAGTCCCACTGGCTCCCAGATTGGCCACCACAGCCTGGCAGGATATTGGCTCTCCTCACCTGGGAGGTTACACGCCATTACTGCTATTTTTAGCATACCTACCCAAAGACCACATTAAGTAGATTCAGGGGGAAAATTCAAGGAAGAAGTTCCCTTTCCTTCTGTTTTCAATATTAGAGTGAACCTGAAGAATCCAAGTTTATAAACATACTTCTGCTAAGTATCCCATTCCACTAATAAAGTGGATTCTTTTTGAACTTTCAGGAAAAAAAAAATCACTACTCCACATCAACCTGGGAATCAGAGGATTTTTGGCGTGAAATTTCAGGTTGGCAATTCCAGGAATTTCATTCATATTGGTTCATTTATCCCCAATAATGCCTCTGTGTTTTATAATGGAAACCTCAGCACAGGAACTCTCCTCCCGAGCCCATGCAGCTGGATGACAACTTAGATTCATTGTTCTCAGTCTGGGAACTGATTTTTCCTATTAGCTTTAAGGAAATATTTTCCCCGTTATTTCAAGTTTAGTACAGTTTAATATGGCTATTACAATATATCACCTCCTCCGCTCCACCCCCAACCCATTTTGGGCCGATTAGAAGCACCATATTCCGTTTTTAGTACTTGCAAATCCTTCAGTTATATAGTCTGTATAAGTAACTCATGCAGTGTCTAGAACTGAGACCCACCCTCTGGGCAGAAGGTAATGCCTCCTGACAATAACTAGTTAAGCAGAGGTTTATTTCCCTTCCTACGTGGACCAGAGCCCACATTACAGTCCTGCTGAGGGGAAGAAAAATCAAATACCACATGAGGTTCTCAGTATCTGATTTTCCCCATGATTCTTCATTTGCTCGCTCTGACACCACCTGAGAAAAACTGTGAGGTCAGCAGAGTTCATCTTCTCAGCCCCAGAGCCCTTTATGTGTGTGTTTCAGTGTTTCCCTCTGAGCCAGGCACCTGGGGCCCCAGGGCACTACCCTGGCTCGCTCAACCTTTTTTAAGATGATGGCTGCCTGTCTAGTAAATTAACATGACTTTACAAGTTAACTAGTCCCTAGTTATTAACCGTGTCTACCTCCACTGTGGCAGACACTGTAGGCTTTCTAGATTAGGAAACTATAAACTACCATGTGTGGAGCAAATCCAGCTTGCAGCTTTTATTTTAAATAAAGTTTTATTGGAACACCCACTTGTTTACAAACTGTCTATAGCTGCTTTAATACTACAATGACAGGAATGAGTAGCTGTGTCACAGTACATATCATGTGGCCTACAAAACTTAAAATATCAATTCTGTGCTCCTTTACAAAAAGAAATTGTCAATCGTGGCCCAAACAACAGCCTCTCTTCCTTTATGGTGTACCCTAGCCATCTGTCATTTTGTTACTTACAGCTGATTCTATCCTCACTGGAACATCCTTCCCATTGATATATCTGTGTACCACCTGCCATATCTCAACTCAAAGGCGTCATTCCAGTGGTAGAAACTGTAGGTATCGTCTAAGGCTGGTGTGATAACATGACTATAATAACCTGCCTGCTTCCTGACCATGCAGTCCTGTGAACCTATCCACTGCGCGTGTGATCTGGTCCCTGTTTCTGGGTGCCATTGGCATCCATCTAGAATGGGAATCCATGGGATAGTTAGTACCTGTTTTCCTCTTTCTGCAGAATGAGGAACTAACTGGCAAAAATTGACTCTGGGGTCATAATGACCAGAATTCTATTCCAGGCTCTATCATTTTCTGTTGGCTAGTTATTAACCTATCTGGGCCTCAGTTTGCTCATCCCTAAAGAAAGTGCTTGGCAATAGTTATGCCATGTTTGAGAAAGGATGTGAGAAAGAAAGATAGCCCTTTCTTTACAGAGTTGCTGAGAGATAAAAGGTAGGTAAGTTAGGAGGGAATGTCTGGCACTTAGTATTCTCTCAGTGAATATACTTTCTCTTCTTTTCCCAGCTGGTTCTGCTCTAATCCTGGCACTTGCACTTCCTCAGAAACCAGGACTGGCCTTGAATTCCTCAGACTGAGCACTTGCCTGCTGCCCTCGTTTCCTGCTAACTGCTGTGCTTACCACATGATGATACTGCTATGCATCCTACTTCTTTTAAGGAGCTCTAGCCCTGAAGATAATAAGCTGGCTGAGACCTCTGCTGATGACCTGCTGTTCACCTGCTCTAGCCCTGCTCAAGATCTGAGCTTGGTTTGAACTTTTAAATCAATGGTTCTTGGGGAGTTACCTGAAGCTTCCTTAGAGACCAATCACCTAAATCCTGATCTCTGTCTACATTAACAGCCCATATCAAATGACCAGTTCCTGCTTTGGGTACTGTTCCAGGGCCTTGCACTGGCCTGGTCCAGGCTGTCTACCCAAGCAGACCAAGCCCTGCTTCTGATTCTTAGCCCTACTGTTCTTTTCTATCTGTTCCAGTTCCTCTGGGCCCACAACTTACCTTACACAGTTCTTACTACTACTTTATGTATGTGAATCTTGAAATATGGGTGTGAGATCTTGTATGACCAATACTTATTGGCTATAAAGAATAAAGGCCCATCCTGTGTGAATCACAAGAGTTGGAGCTGGAAAGTAGCCATTCTTCATATCTAGAGCAGAGTGGGGAACGTATGGCCTGCAGGCCATAGAAGGCCCGAAAAATCATTGGGTCTGGCCCTGCCAAGGCATGAGGGGTGAGTGAATTAAATATTTGACCAAATAGAGCAGGCTAATTTTTAAGCTGATAATTTTGTATGACCCATGAATGATGCTATACATATCCAAATGGCCCTTGGCAGAAAAAAAGGTTCCCCACCCCTGATCTAGAGGTATGTGTTTTGGGCTATGAAACAGAATTTAAACAGATTTCCTCAGAGATGAAGCAACCGTGTGTCGAGGATGGGGGAGGTTGTCTTTTGAACTTGGCCATACCAGTAGCAAGAAACCAGCAGACAGATATTTAGTTGTGAGTATGAAGACAGGAACCAGGGAGTCCACATAAGCTGCTCGTGAAATGGGTCAAGCTACTCGGGGTTGGAGTAGGTATTTCTAGATAGTAGTTGATAAGGACAATCCCTAGTATCTTCAACTAAAACAGTGACTAGCATACCATAGGGTGCTAAAAATCCATAGCTTTACTAGTTGAAGATGATGGACTTGAGTTAGGGCAGGTGACAGAGCAGGTAGAAATCTATGGGAAAGGGGATTTTAAAAGTGGGAGAGCTATTGAAGTGCTGTGATAATGTACTCTCATACATACTTGGCTGACTGCTGAGCTATACACGCCTGTCAAAATTAAACACCTGGGAACATATCAGAATATGTTGTGCCACTAAGTGTGTTCTCCAACCCACCCGCAGCTTAATAAGAAGGATGCAAACATTATTGGCCTGACCGTGTGAGCGTAATCTATGCCCAATTATTGGTTGGATGACTACTAAATTACACAAGTACAAAGGAGATGCTGAGGAAATCATGCTAAAAAAATAAGTAAGAAAAAAAAAAAGAAACAGAGCAGAGATATCAATAATTGGACACCATGTGGGAGACATATTTAATTTCAGACATATTCCAGTCCAGGAAATTTAAGTACCTACAAAGCAAAGCAAAACCACCCATCACCTCCACCCTACTGATTCAAAAGTAGAATTCAGAATTGCATAGCACATCACCCACAACATCCACATTCCAACCAAAAATTACTAGATGTTCTAAAAAAAACATAAGGAACATTTCATATTCATTGGGAAAAAAATGTCACTAGAAACTGACTCCAAACTGGCCCCTATGTTGGAGTTAGCAAAAACTTTAAAGTAGCTGTTATACATATTTTCAAAGACTTAAAGAAAGAAAAATATGCTCAAAGAATTAAAGAAAAAATATATACTATTACTAAGTAACAAAGAATGCCAACAAATACTGGTATATCCATACAATGGAATATTACTTAGCAATAAAAAATGGATTACTAATCCTTGCAAGGACATGAATGACCCTGAAAAACATCTTGCGGCCAGCCTGGTGTGGCTCAGTGGTTTAGCAACCTATGAACCAGGAGGGCATGGTTTGATTTCTGGTCAGGGCATGGTTTGATTTCTGGTCAGGGCATGGTTTGATTTCTGGTCAGGGCAGATGACCAGGTTGCAGGCTTGATCCCCAGTGTGAGGCGTGCAGGAGGCAACTGATCAATGATTCTCTCATCATTGATATTTCTCTCTCTCTCTCTCTCTCTCTCTCTCTTTCTCTCTCTCTCTCTCCCTTCCTCTCTGAAATAAATAACAAAAAATATATATATGAAAACAAAACACCATGCTATGTGAAAGTCAGTTATAGATATAAAAATTATATATCATTTTATTCTATTTACTTAAAATTCTATAAAAGGCAAATCTATAGTGAAAGATCAGTGATTGTCTGGGACTCGGGTGGGGCTGGGGGTGGGAAACAACTGCCAAGTGGAACAAGAAAATTATGGTGATGGAATTGTTCTGAAAAATGATTGTGGTCAGTGGTAACTGAATGACTACATACATTTACCAAAACTCACAGAACTTTATCATTAAAATGGGTTAATTTTATTTTACGTAAATTATACATCAATAAAACTGTAAAATAAATGGATATGAAACTATGCAGGAGTGCTGTGAAGAACAGTTTTTATAAATAGCTATAAAGTAATATACACAATGATGGGAATAAACGACTAAGCTCTCTCTTACCCTCATTTCTTTGCTTTTAACTTCATTACTAGAAACTAAAAGGTCTTTTAAAATTAGTTTTTACTCTTTTTCTAAATACTCCCAACTGAATAGTATTGATTCCTTCATATAAAATACCAAATACAAATTCTGCCCAGATGGACAAAAGATGTATTGTCCTCAAACCACTGGGTTGGCTCCTTATACTTAACTTTTCCTTCAGATATCCAGGTTTAAAAGCAACCAGATGAAGTTTTATGGAATTGGTAAAAGGAGGGGGGGAAAGAAGACAACAATGAAGAAATAATGAAAACAACTTTTGCTCATGGGAGGAAACTTTCTGTGCCAACTTTTAGTTCAGAATGATCTTTTACTGGCCAGATTCCAAATTCCTTAAAGTACAGGCTTATAATGGAAGTACTGACACAATCTGAAATGTAGCACTGAAAACAGAATGAGAGAATAACTAGTGAGTAAATCTCCTTACTATCTTTATGATAGTCTCCTTCCTTTGCAACAATTCAACGCATTTTAGTTATTGTTACTGCAGAACTATACTAGAAAAGTCATTGAAAATCACATCTTTTCCAAACTCTGTTTTATGCACTCATTATATAATAAAAATTAACCTTGGGGCTGAAAATTTTCAGACTTTTTCTCTCTTACATTGGCATAAAAATATTTTTTTATATCAAGTACAAACTTTCTTTTCATTTTGACCCATTTTTGTTGTCCTATTAAATAAATCAAACACGGAAGAATTCTTTTTAAACTACTAGTTCCTTTCATGAAGATATCATCAATTTCTATAATTGAAAATAATCTAGATGAATAACTGTTACTTATTTCAGGGAAAGAAATATTAGTTCGGTTTGCACATGTGTGCTTTTGTACTCCATATTTCATGCTATATGAAGAATTGGATGACTAAACAATGCTGCATTATTACCATATGTTAAACTGAAGCTTACTATGTGAGAGGAAAGAGCGCTAGATATCATGTACATTTTTAAATGCCTCAAATAAACCATGCCTAGAGATAGGATTAAAAATTCAAGCTTTTCCATAACTACTTGAAATAACTGGACCAGCATGAAGAGAATTAATTGCTCTTACTGCTTTTTTGAAATATGTTTTTATTGATTTTTAGAGAGAGGAGGGGCAGGGAGAGAGAGAGAGAAACATTGATGAGAAAGAAACATAGATTGGCTATCTCCTGCATGCTCTCTACTGGGAATTCACCCCACAACCCAGGAATGTGCCCTGACCAGGGATCAAACCATGACCTCCTGGTTCATAGGTTGATGCTCAACCACTGAGCCACACCAGCCAGGCATTGCTCTTACTTTTGCAATACAAGTATGAGATACTTTAAACCCTTCACTCAAAGTTTCTCTTCCATGGCTTTATCTTGGACTCACCCTCCTAATTGTTTAAGTCTAAATGTAAAATTGTCTTTGAAATTACGATTTGTATGTGTGCACACAAGGGGCATGGCTTACATTGTTGGGAGAAGCGTACCTGAGAACTTCCTGAATTTAGTGCGTATGAAAATCTCTAAGGGTCTTTCTGCACAGTTGACAATGATTAAGATATGGTATGATAAATGTAGACATTTGATACTCAACCATGGAGGACTGATTACCCAGAATTGGGTAATAGGATGTGGAGTGTTCACATTACATTTTGTCCATTAAAATCTAGGTCCCATATAAGGAACTGATGGGGTTTACCACATGGCTGGCACTGTGGGCAGAATTAATCTGGTTTCAACTTTCAGGTAGGATCAACACATAAAACTTGGCATCCTAATGGTATTGCAATTGACACTCTCAATAGTAGAATAAGATTGATGCCAAGAACTAAATTAGCTAAAAATATGCTCTCAAATTTGTAAGATGACTGTGACCAGGGGGCCTGCAGAACCAAAATTACTAGAGATGCCTACACTACTGCTGAGCAATTTTCTACTTCTCTGTTTATGAATAAATGTCTTAATTTTTGTGGGAAAGTAAAAGGCTTAGTAACTGCTATATCCCTTTCTGGGATATAAGACAAATAGTGTTCTACAATGAAGGTCAATATTACAGTGAGATATATGTCCTGGAACCTCTCATGCACCCTCCCCCCCCACCCCCCCCCCACACGCACACACACATAATCATCTTGCTATAAACAAAAAGAGAAGTGTAATCTATTTTCAATACCCTAAATCCACTTTTAAAATTTTTATTTATCTCTCCCCTCCATTAACTTACAATTTAGACAAATGATGTGTTTATTCATTAATAATAAAATAAGTGCTCTTAGTAGGCAGCATATGAGGCAATACAAAGATCTGTATAGATTTTAATTGCTATGAGCTCAAAGAAAGGAATGGTCCATTTACTGGTAAGAGAAAGCTTCATGGAGGAGATGAGAATTGAGTGGAAATATGGGTAAGAAGGTGACTGGTAGATTAAAGCCAGATGGGCATCTAGGATGGCCTTACAGATCCCAGGAAAAACATTTTCTGGGAAGGGGCAGATAGTGATGGGTTAGTATCCATGGAATGAGTGTGCCTCCTCTGTCTATGAATCCTGCAGTTGTGACATGACTCTCAGCAAATGCCATCACTTGTACAAATCTTAAACTTCTTTTTTTATTTACTCTTTTTCCATTTTGCCCCTCCCCCCATTGACCCCTCCAGCCCGCCCCCACCCAATCCTAAACTTTAAGCATAAGTAGAGAATAGGAACAAATTTGCCATTTTATAATGACCTTTTCTGGGGACATGTTTATCTCCTCTGTTTGTTAAAGTAGTGCTAGATGCTGGAACAGATATACCCCACCCCTCAAATGTTAACACAATAACATTTATGTCTTATTTACAATGCTCCAAGTTGGATGGTCTTCCCCACACCCACAACATGGCCATTTTGAAACTTGGGTTCTATCCATCTTGTGGCCCCATCCCCTTCTAGGTCTTGGAGTCCTCCTCATTCAGAACAGAGAAAGAGACCACAGGAAAGATACATCTGCCTCTTCAGCTTCCCAAAATGACAGGCGTCACTTCCACTCACATTTCTTTTCAGTAGAACAGGCACAGTGTCATAATTAGGTGCAAGGAAGCTGGGAAATGTAGTCCCTGGCTACACAGACTGAATTCCAACTCCATAGCGTGGAAGGAGAACACTAAACTCTGATGGTCAGCTCTTGTCCCTGCTGCCCCTCTGAAAAGGATATATGGTTTAGGTCAGTGGTCGGCAAACGGTGGCTCATGAGCCACATGAGGCTCTTTGGCCCCTTGAGTGTGGCTCTTCCACAAAATACCATGGCCTGGGCAAGTCTATTTTGAAGAAGTGGCGTTAGAAGAAGTCTAAGTTTAAAAAATTTGGCTCTCAAAAGAAATTTCAATCGTTGTACTGTTGATATTTGGCTCTGTTGACTAATGAGTTTGCCGACCACTGGTTTAGGTCATCATGATAATGACCTTGTGGTTTTGGATAAAAGGCCCAATAAGATAATAGGTCAACTGGGTGATAAAAATATTAATAAGGCCTATTAGGAGTCAGTCATTTTTAGATTAATACTCATATTTCTTAGCATTCATTCCATTCAGTTATACCCTATAAAGATCTTACCAAAGAATAAGGTAATTCCGAACTTGCTGATTTTATTAATTCAGTGGAACTGTCCCATTGAAAGTCCCTCTGGCTTCCTATGGGAAGGAGTCTCTTACAGACGGCTCCAGAATATAAACCGCCCCAAAGTTGCTGCTCTGAAATCCTGATCCCGAGCTAGCAGCACATCCATGAGAAAGCAAGAGACATCCAAATAAGCAGCTTGAACACATACACACACGAGAGAGAGAGAGAGAGAGAGAGAGAGAGAGAGAGAGAGGGAGAGAGATAAAGAAGTAGAAAGAATCTCTTCTCAAATTTTCTCACTTTGGTTTGTGCCAGCACTTACATTTGTTTCAAATTCTGGGAAAGGTTTAAGGTTTGGCTTTGAACAGCACCCAAACAAAACTGCAAGGGGCTTGTCCATACTCTTTTCCAAGGAAATGGCCATTTATGGTTCACCACGTTTTCAAGTAGCTCAATTATAAAATGAAAAGAGACATTTTTTCAAAACCAATTAGTGACCAAGATGATTATGCTCTAATTGTTTC
Source organism: Cnephaeus nilssonii (assembly GCF_951640355.1). Taxonomy (NCBI): domain Eukaryota; kingdom Metazoa; phylum Chordata; class Mammalia; order Chiroptera; family Vespertilionidae; genus Cnephaeus; species Cnephaeus nilssonii. Next base: position 59,451,412 of record NC_137085.1, on the reverse strand, counting down.
TATGTTTTAAAGGAAAATTACTGCCAAGTTTATCAATAATGAGACCACATCTATCTGTTCTTAGAAAACCATAATATAGTCTCCCTTTGGTGTGTCTTTCTGGTATTAAATTGTCAGGTATTTTTATTTGATGTTTTATGTACTTTCCTAGAACTCCAAGTTTCAAGTTTATTTGAAGGGCCTATAGAGAAGGTCTCAAGAAATCCACGCAGAGGAATCCTACAGTTTCATTCCTTCGCTCGGTACATGTTTATTGAGCACTTAGGACAGAAACTCTATGCTAAGGTCTTTGAGAGATACAAAACTGAATTGACCCCCTTCTCTCAAGAAATTTACAATATAGCTGGAGAGCGATGATATTTATAAGAATAACTGTGAAGCAGAGTCTACAAATTTTATTTGGCATGATATCCTATCACATTACCTCATTCTATAGGATATTTTCCACAGCACAAGAAGGATTATTTATCATTGTCAAATAAATGTTGACCTGAAATATTTTAACACATATCTAGTTTTCTTCCTCTCCTACATCTATGTGATAACATAGACAACCTAGAAGATATTACAATGCATTATATAGAATCTCAGAAAAATAAGGAATACCATTTCTGTAGGTGAAAAATTTTCTGACTATGGGGTTTTTGGAAATTTTAAATGGTACTGAAAGTTTTGCTTATTGAGGGATAGATGTTCATTCTGAAGGACTTTGATATTCAATTTTATAGACCACCGGAGTAAAAGAGCATAAGAAAACATCTAGTGAACTATCACCCAATTGCCTCGTTTTCCAATGTCAAGAATAAACAAAAGATCTAACTAGCAGAGGCATCAGCGTGTGCTATTTATAAAGAACCGATTTCAGCATTCCTTCTTTTGAAGTATACGCTGACAATGAGCTGGTCTGTCAGTTGAAAAGGTATTTGGTGATTTAGGGAGGACTCAACTGCCTTTCTCTCTTCCTCTTTCTCTCTGGCCAACCCACAGCCCCAGAAAAAAGGAAGAACACATCCCCTAGGGCCCAGAGAAGTGAATGGAGGCATTGTTAGCCCAGAGAGGAGAGGAATGCTTCACACGTGCTTCATAGCTTCAATGTCCATGTCCCCTCCACCTCCTCCCCTAAAATATTTTAAAATGACTAATATCTTACCAAATGACATGAAAGAGCAATTCTGAAACCCTGTCTTATGTATTTGTGTGGAGCTGCTCTGATTTTGTCATTCGAAACTGATTAAATCAACGTAGAAAGAAACTAGCAAGAGGGGGGAAGTCAGTAATCCTGGGACTAATACACACCAAAAAAAAAAAAAAAAAGGTATTTGGTTCATGAGGTATGATCTTATAACCAATACAGGTACCAGGGACTCCAACCCCAAACTCAAATATCGATGACAGGAAATAAGAGAGATCGAAATAAACACAGTGACCAACCCCATCTGGTAATCTACATGGCAAATGTTGAGCAGAATATTCAGTTCCAAAGCTTATGGCCAGAGACATAATTTAACGTGGCAAGTTATGCCAACAGAAGGCTCACGTGTTTTTGGCTTTTTTATTTAATAAAAACATATCTCTCCTATTGAAATGGATTTTTGTTCTCAGCACAGTACGTGCATTCTTTAAATCTGCACATTTGTTTTGTAAAATACAGCTTAGAAATTGCTAGGTCTAAATTGTTCAAAAATAAAATTGATTCCAGAGTTTACTTTGCGAGAGATGAGTGAGATTATGAGAAAGTAGAACTCAGAGAGAAAAAAAAAAAAAAACTTCTAAAGAATTTATTCAAAGAGGAATGAATGTATCAAAGACATCACAAGAAATATCTTGGCTTCAGGACTCAGCATCTTAGTTTTCAAGAATTAAGATTTTTTTTTAAAAAAAAGGGGAAGGCAGATAGCTTTTGAATAATCTGAAAAAGGCAACATTGTTTATAATTCATAATTTAATTTGCAACTACTTTTCCATGCTTAAAAAGATGGTTTAAGAATTGAGTTATTTGCATCTAGAACATTTATAGATTGAATTTTGTCTATCCTTTCTTTTAGCTTTCATATAGTGCTGCCCCTTAACTAAGAACCCTTGTGGAACTGAATACAATGACAGGTTCATTTCTGCAAGCCATGCGCTGAAGCATGGTAATGCACAAATTTTACATTTCCTGCTATTTGTCCTCTCTTCTGGTGGCAAGAAAAACGTGTTTCTGATAAATTTCTGAGTATGAACTAATCTGAATTCAATTTGGCCACTTGTTAGACTCAGGTCTCCTGTTTACCAGCTCTCTCACCTGTAAGAACTATAAAAGATAAAAGCTCAAAACGTTACCTTTTAAATACCATCTGGAACTGAGCTTGGCTGATACCCATACTATGAGGTAAGAAATCACTGCATGACTGACTATATTGCCTCTGAAAATAGTCCCCAAATGACACTGCACCTAACTTGGCCTTGGGAGCCCAGACATGATGCAAAATCGCTTCAATGCCCTTGGGAGACAAATGTTACAAGGTGACGTCACAGGCCCTGCATGGAAGGCCTGCTAGATGCCACTGCGGTTTTTTAGGCAGAGTACGTAGGAAGCAGATCAAGTGAAGGAATGGCAAGATGCCACGGCCTGCAAACCATCCCGTATCTGAGCAAGCTCATCCCTGATGTGCAAAGTGTCTGCAGGTGAGGAACTGAAAAAAGATAGAGGCAATCCAATTCTGATGGTGAGGACCCAGGAGTAGTCCGCTCAAGGGGCCTGGGCCTGGAGTGTGAGAGCAATTTGGCAAGCTCAAGACTAATCAGCTCTCTTTCTCTTGTCCAGAGAAAGGTTTAAGAAAAAAAAAAAAGGAACCCGTGATGTGGAGCATAGAAATGAAAAATTCCAAAGAGCCGGAGGTTGGTCATGTTTGCTCAGCCACGGCCAGTAGAGTTCATTACTACGGGAGGAGCACGCTGTCCTCCCTCAGGGTGACCCCTTTCGGAGAACTGTCTGTTCTGGCTTCTTATTTTGTAAAAACTCGGCACACAAATCAAACTTCCCATTCTAGTTTCAGCATCCCCAGAGCTCACCCACAGGGAGAGAGCTTAACCTCCACTTGATAGTTTATATGACACCAGGAACGTAGGAAGCATCGTTTGTTTATTTGGAATAGATGGCCACATTCATCTCTGTCTACTTAAGTCCGTTTGGTTAGTGAGCCTCAGTCAGTTCTCTTGGATGATGGACTCCAAGACACAATTGTTTACCGGACACAATTGTTTTTGGACCAAGGATCAGATTATGGTCCTAGGTCACTTCACTAAAGTCAGCCCTGCCCTCTCACTGTAATATCCTTCCCACCAAACCACCACTGACCTAGGTAAAAGTACGCTAGCAAAGAAATAACAGGGCTAATAAACAATGCTTTCTAGGCAAAAGGCAAGATAATCAGAAGTGCATAACTGGAGACAGCAGTGGCTCACACTCCCCTTTTCAATTACGTTTCTGCAATATCAATGCCTAATAAATAATGTGATAAGCCAGGCTGCTCTCTTTTTTAATTTTTTTTTTTTTTTTTATTGATTTCAGACAGGAAAGAAGAGGGAGAGAGAGATACATCAATGATGAGAATCTTTGATCGGCTGCCTCCTGCACGCCCCCTACTGGGGATCGAACTGGCAACCTGGGCATATGCCCTGACCAGGAATCAAATCTAGGACCCTTCAGTCCACAGGCTGACGCTCTATCCACGGAGCCAAACTGGCTAGGGCTGTTCTCTTTTTAAAAAATTTTTAAATGATAAAATGAGTATATTATTTTTTTTGCTTTAAATTTTAATTATTTTTTACTTTAAATTTAAATTATTTCCTTTCAATGTCAAATACGTTGCTCTAAAAACATAGTGAGCTCCCTGGCCTCCTTGCTGGCAGCAAGCAGGTCTAGCTTTCACAGTATGGGTTTTCATTCTGGCTGATGGTATGGTTCAGGTAGCATGATTGGTCCTGTGCCGTATCTAAAAACTTTTAATAACAAGTTGCAATTTAATCTAGTTTTTCCCCATAATTTTATTTTCTTAAACATTTAAGTGTCCTCCTTCCATGTAGAATTGTGTACAATGTATGTGAAAATAGTCTCTATTAGATTATTTTAAAAGGCATTTTGTCAAAAGTTTCTTAATGTTCATATAAATTTAATAGCTAGCATATTCTTTTTTTAAAATAAGTGGTAAAAACTCTTATTTTAGCAGAATGTTAAATGAAGATATCATGTTCACAGAGTATACAAAATTATGTCAAATATTTTACCAGAGCTTATTTATTAATTCATTCAATAAATATTGACCAAGAACCTATCCATGCTGGGGAAAAAAAATAGATAAATATCCCTGGCTTCATGTAGTGGGAGAGACAAAAAGGATGAGTTAGTAAAATAAATGAGGTGCTAATAATAAGTATTCAAGAGACATGAACTAGGAAGAGGAGGATGTAAAGCTTCATGCTGGACTGTGGCATTACAATTCAGGTGAGATGGTCAGGGCAGGTCTCCCCAAGGTGAGTCTTGAGTGAAGACTTACAAGAACTGAGAGAGGAAGGAATGTAGATGGCTGGCAGCAGAGCGTCCAGGAGGAAGGAACAACAAGAGGCAAGGCCCCGAGGGAGGACGTGCCTGGCACAGACAAGGGGCAGGAGGAGCCCAAGTCAATGTCTCTTAAACTGGGTTCCTTAAGCACTAGAATTATAAAGTGTCTCTTGTTAGCACTTTCACTAAAGGATTACTAGGAAATACTATTACTGTGGCTGCCACTAATACCACATTAACATGTCTGAGTATTTACTATCAACTGGGCACTACGCTAAGTACTTTGTCTTATTCTTATTACTGTTATCAAAACATACTATTATAATAATTATTTAATAGAGAAGGAAAGGTTTGGCAAAATAAAGCCACTTGTCCAAGTTCACACAGTGGGTCGTGGGGACAAAATTTAAACCTAGGTAGTCTGGATCTGACTCGAGTTTCTAATTTGAATTAATTAATATCCTATACTTAAGTGTAAGTTTGTGTGTATGTGTGTGTGTGTGTGCGCGCACGTGCATGCGAGAGAGCGAGAGCGAGAGCGAGAGCGAGAGCGAGAGAGAGAGAGAGAGAGAGAGAGAGAGAGGGGAGGTTTCAAAATTCACTTTCCACCTTTCTATTCCAAGGCCAATGTATGTATGTATGTTTGCTAATCATCATGAAGTAAGCTGCAGTAAACATTAAGTCAAATGTCCATCAGTGGATGCATGGATGAAGAAAATGTGGTATATACATACAGTGGAATATGACTCAGCCTTTAAAAAGAAAGACATTCTGCAATATTCAACAACATGAATAAACTTTGAGGACATTATGCTAACTGAAATAAGGAAGCCACAGAAGGAGAAATGGCATGATTCCACTTTCATGAGTTATCTAAAATACTGTAGTCAAAATCATAGAACCAAGTAGTAGGATGGTGGTTGTCAGGGGCTGGGGGAGGAGAGAATGAGGAGTTACTAATCAAGGGGCATAAATTTTCAGCTACACAAAATAAATAAACTCTAGAGATCTGCTGAACAACATTGTACCTATAGTTAACAATATGGTACGTACCCTTAAATATTTGTCAAGAAGTTAGATCTCTTGACAAATAAGTGTTCTTACCACAACAAAATACATTTTTTAAAAAGTCAGTAAAAAGTTTTACTTATTTGAAATACAAAAAAAATACTATTAATATTTTTTTAAATCCCCAAATATTGTCACTGCATTAGAAGTGGAAATTCTCCATGTCATTCAACTGCCATACTTTCTAATGTCTGTCACCTCACTCCTGTTGGCTAAGAAATGGGGAACGTTCAGCTTCTCCAGGGTCCTTGGTAAGGGGTCTTTTTAGGCAGTGCTCCTGGCTTTCGACTCCCTCCACATCCCATCTGTGGATGTCACTTCCACCCCCACAGTTTCTCCCTCTGGGTGACACCTCTGTAGCTGAAGGCTTTCCTAAATTGCACCAAGGGATTAAGACTTAGGTAGAAATGGAAGTGTTTTAATGAGGACTGGCAGATGACCAGATGTTTTAGAAATATTCCTCTGGAGACAAGGTGGAAGATGAACTTGAGTCTGAAGAGAATGGAGCTTAGTGATCAATTTAGAGAAATCTCAGGCCAGCAGTAATGAAACCTGAAATATAGATGGGGGAACTGTGGGCTGCCAAACAAAATACCAGACTGGGTGGCTCTTACAACAGATATGTATTTTCTCCTTCTGGAGGCTAGAAGGCCACAATTAAGATTAAGGCAAGTTTGGTTTCTGGTGAGCTCTCTTCTTGGCTTGTAGGTGGCTACCTTCTCACTTTGTGTTCACATGACCTCTCCTCCTTGTGTGCAAGGGGAGAGAGAGGGAGAGAGAGAGAGGGGGGGAGAAGGGGAGGGGGAGAGAGTGAACACACATGAGTGGGCAAGCTCTCTGGTGTCTCTTCTTATAAGGATACTAATCCTATTGGATCAGAGACTCACCTTATGACTTATTTAGCCTTAATTACTCTCTTAGAGGCCTCCTCTCCCAAAACATTGGGGTTAGGACTTTGGTTCTGGAATTTGAGTTCAGGCTGAAATGTGGAATGTCAACATTAACATGGAAACTGAACTAAGTGTTGATGGGATTACTGAAACACACTATAGAAAGAGTAAGGCTGATAAATTCTACAACCTCAGGTGACACCATCGTTGAAGAAGCACATGGAGGACGAAGCAGGAGCCAGTATATTGGACTAAGGGGGGAAACATTTAAAACCCAGCAAGGTGAAGATCAGGAGAGAGGGATGCTAAGACATTCAAGGAGAGGATGATTGGGGATTAAATGATGTTAAAACTCCTCTGAGTAGGATGTGCACTGAGAAGTGGCCGCTAAATCTGGTACCAAGTGAGTCATTAGTAACCTGTGGCCCCTTCAGTACATGTGGTTATAGTATTTTACTGAAAAAAACATTTCCTGAGCTACTCCTGTCCCAGCCACTGTGCTGGGGCAGTGATGAATAAGGTCAACAACATCTGCCTTCAAAGATCTTAATAGTGAATAGTGAAACACCTAATTCTTTACTGGTATCAGCAAGCTCTGAGCTCAATGTCCTGTGTGTGCTGGTGCAGTACGTGTACCCAGTTCTTTGGTTTAACTAGCCTGGCACAGCCTAACTCATTAATCAGATGTGTAACAAGCTGTTACTAATATTTCACTTCCTAGTTCCAAGTTTCGCTCTTAACCTGCTCAAATAAAACATTCTTTCAGTATGGGTCCCAGGTGTACCCAGGTTAAAAGCACTCCCTCTGTAGTCACCTGAATATTACATATGGTCTCTCACTCTCCCACCTGCAGAACTTGACCTGAAACCAGTTGGTCTTTTGAGCCTGCATGCCCTGATGAGCTCTCCTGCGTTTCCTTTCTTCTTCCACTTGAAATATTTTTGTGTAGATTTGTTATTTGTGCGCCAAGGTGCTGCTCTCGTAGGCGTCAAATGAGAATCTCTGGTTTGTATCAAAGCATCCATTTCCCCCCCTGCTTTGCAGATTCTCTACTAACCCCTTCCCCAAGCTCCCGTATTTCATCACATAAATCGTCACCTTCAAGAGTAAAAAGAAATTCACGGGCTGCCTACTCATTGAATGTGTCTTGTAGAATATGCTTTCTTTGGCCAACACCGTGGTGTAAATTTTTTGAAAATTGGTTTCTAACATTTAAAAGTTGGGATATTTTTACATAGAAATCTAATTTCTATGTTCCTTTGAAAAAAAAATCAAACAATCTGACCACACAGTGTCTGCAATCCTGCCTGGCAAGCATTGGTTAGAGCTGTGGGCACTGCACCCTTTTCACAGATCCCAGGTGCTCCAGTTTGCCACAGTCTTCTCCACTCCCTAGTACAGGCTCCCAGCTCCTTTCTACCCCACCAGCCACCACTCTCATGTCGTTTCTTACTGGGCTTTTACCCTATTTGGATTTGTGATGCTCATTCTAGAAAGACCCATCCAAAATGAAGTTATAGGATTTGCTAGACTATATCTATCACGCAACACATTAGCCAAATTCTCACTTTTCACAAATTCTGGCATGTCTAAAACTGCTATCTATATATTGTAATGGCATCTTTCAAGCAAGACGGAAAACTCACATCTTTTTTCTGACGGTAAGTTTCATAGGTGTTATGTTAGAGACCCACGAATCCAGGTTTCTTTCATGGAATGCTCACATTTGCCCATCCTGGGTATGCTGTGTTGTTGTTTTTAATCACCCTACGAAGGGGAGATTGTTCACGCTCTGAGTTCCATTCTTGATTGAGGGTGCTTCCAGAAAACACATTTTGCTTTCGGTAAATGTGTGTTCTGTTTGGACTACAGTGTAGGCCCCTCCGAGAGCGGGGACAGCTGCAGCTTCATATTGATGGATGGCAGACTCGCGTCTACAGCACTGTTAATCCAGCACCTTTCACTGGCGAAGGTTAGAAGATTGTTCCACCCTAAGTCTCCCCAGAACCAAATATTTACTTGAAAAACATATGTGCTGATTTCTAGAGTAAATAAAGACAGGGAGAGGGGGCCCCGGCTGGAAGGCCTGAGACTTAGGCTTCACATGGTGTGTTCTTAGATGTATCTTTAGCTTCCTCAGGGACGTCAGGAAAATCACTTAACTTCCCTGATTCAGCTGCAGAATGGACATGTTATTATTTATCTGCCTTCCAGTGCACAGTCATGCTCAATCTTTGCAAAGCCTCAGACATGGCATGATGCAAAGGAAATCCTGGGACATCGTAAGGATCTTAACGTACGCCAAGCAGAATGAGGCACAAACGACGTCTCTCTCAAGCAACCACAGTCAATTTTCCTAAAGACATTCAAGAGAAGGTGTGACATCTGTCCTGTGGCCATAAACATGGGCTTCCCCCACTCCTGTGTTACTGGACAGGCTGCCCCTGTTGTCTCACTTTCTATTCTAGTCCAGCATCAGCTCTCTCTATCTTCTGCCCCCTCCTCCCTCATCTAATAAGAAACACATTCTCTTTCCTTAGGACGGACACACACACACACACACACACACGCATGCACACACACACACAAGAAAGAAAGAAAGGAAAAAAATAAAGAGATTTAAGTAGAACAGCAGAATCCTTACCTACATACAACTTGCTCAATATATAGAGCTGAAAATAGCCAGAGCTGAGAGAAAGGGAAAAAAAAGAAGAGTGTTTTAACAGTAAAGTAAAACCACAACTAATGGCTTCAGGAGACAGGAGCTAGGTGGACAAGCAAAGCATTACAGTTTTAAATATATGGGGTTTGGCTTCACCTCCCCAGTAAGTGGCCTGGCACCAATTCAAATAGGCTGGTCTGGCACGCTAGTGCCTCTGAGAGGGACCACACTGGCGGATGGAAACGACCACAAAAGCCACAGAGAAAGTACAGGCTTCCAAAGGCAACAAGGAAGCAACCAGACTGGCAGCCAAAGCAGTGCCAAGGCCCCGGCACCAGCAGGGAGGGGCCGGCCTCGCCAACTTGGGCTTTCTCTCTCCTGAAGCTGGGATAACCAACGGCCAGGCCAACGGGTGGGAGGATGGGCTGAGAGCGACCAGGCAGCGTGGAGGGTCCTGGACCCACGTAGCCCAAGAGCTGATGACAAAGTAGAGAATGCCACAGGGCAGGGGGAGAGGGACTTCCCCCTTTTGGGTGCCATCTTGCAGAAAGCCGAGAGAGTCATGTTTGTGGAATATTTCTGTGTACTAAAAAGAAGGCAATGATCTTTATGGGCTTCTAGCTCTGGAAAATATTTTGCTATACAAACAGTTGTTGTTTTTTATGCCATTGAAGACTGCCAAAATGATTTGATACTTGAAACATTCTTGCTTTGTGCTGCATGAAAGAGTAAGGAATCCAGTGCAGTGGGTGGGAGCGTCAGCGGGGGGCTTTCATTGGCCAGTCACCATTTTTAGCATCTGGGGTGGTGTCTACACAATGCCAGCATTGCTAGCTGGGAGGCTGAAACAGAACGAGGGCCTTTCCCAAGGCTAAACAATACACAATAGCGTGACTATTTGCCCTGTATTGGCTGGTTCCTTTGATGGCCTAATTGCCACCCTCCGTTTTCTGAATTTTAAAATATGGATAAAATCTTATTTTCAAGATTTCCAGAGGGGGTACTATGAACTAATTATTTCCAACTCCTTGAATGGGTTAAAATGCCAAGTAGTTATCAAGCTTATCTGTTCTCTCAGTGACTAGAAAACAACCCGTAATTATGAATTTGTATGTTCATTTCTCTGCTTTCCTTTTTTTTTTTTTTTTTTACCAGAGTAGACCAGCATGAATACTACTAGTAATGATTTTATCGTGTCCCACTACTCCAAGCACCTCTCATATTATCTCATTTCATCTTACAAACCATACAGGGTAGATGTTATTAGACCCTGTTTACTGAGAAAACTGGAGTTTGGCACATTTGGGAAGTAGAAAGGGCATGGCAGCCAAAACTCAGGAAGTCGAAGGAGGTGTTGGGCTGAAAGGGTAGGACTGTGCTCACGCAGAGCCCCGTAACCTCATTATTGGAGCCCACTGAATTTGAGGTGTTGGCGGAGCAATTTAAATAGAGATGGGTAGCAGACAGTTTGGTTATTGGGCTCATATCCTAGCAAGGTTTGGGCTGGGACTATGACTTTGGCAGGCATATGGATGTACTTTAACCCAGGTGAGGGGATAAAAATTGCCTCTGAGGTGAATGCAGAGAGAAGAGGACATTATATTGAGCCAGGAGAATTGTGCAAACACAGAAGTCAGCAAAGAAGACCAGAGTGAAAGAGAGGAGACTTCGCAGGAAGCCAAGGGCAGGGAATATTTCAAAAAGGGAGTTATCAACCGTGTGGACCGCTCTTGGCAGTTTTGATAAAATAAGGACTGAGAAGTCTTCATGAAATGAAATCATTGCTGACTCGGGCAATAGTATTCCACTGGATGATCAGGGAAGAAACCAGATTAGAATAGTTTAAGGGCTACATAAAAATTAGGCAAGTGTAGATGGCAAGCGAAGATGCCTGGCTAAGAAGGGGAGGGGTAAAATGAGGGAACCAAGTGGGTGGGGGGCCAGGAAAGATGCGCAGGCTTTGCTGGGTTGTTCATTTGCGAGAGCAACCTTAGTACACTTCAGTTGGAAGAATCCAAGAGCCAAGGAGAGACTGATGATGCGGGAAAGCATCACTGGGGTCCAAGGTCCTACAAAAGGGGGACGGAGATCCAGGCCACACATGAAGGATGTTCTGTTTGCCAGCTGGGACCACTGCTCTGGATGGCAAGAGGCAAGGATGGCAGATGAAGGGGAGAGCAGCACCCTGGGAGAGCTGCAGATGAAAAGCTTCCTTGGCACGGCCCTCCCTGCATTTCCCAAGCCCGTTCTTGTGCTTAGATATCTGGCGTGGGAATGCCTCCTCCTCGGTGTCCTGTTTTGTCTCCAACTTATTTTCTTTCTCTCTTACAGGTGATTACTCATTGACCTCATTTTGCATAAGAACATGCTGCCTGGTCTTTTTATTTAACTTTTTCCTTCTGTATACATTAAGTTTGAGGAAGGAACTCTTTGCCTTTTTAACAAATTGTGGTAAAATATACATACTATAAAATTTACAGTTTTACCCACTTTTAAGTATACAATTCAGTGACATTAAGCACATTCACTCACAGTGTTGTACAACCATCACTACTATTTCCAGAAATTTTCAAAACAATTAGCTCCCTTTCCCCCTCCCCGGCCATAGTAACCTCCATTCTACTTTCTGTCTCTCAACATGTGGCTAATCCAGGCAGCTCCTATACATAGAATCATATAATATGTGTCCCTTTATATCAAGCTTATTTTGCCTAGCATCATGTTTTCAAATTTTATCCATATTATAGCATATATCAAAATTTCATTCCTTTTACATTCAAAAAGTATTTCCTTGTGTGCATATATGACATTTTGTTTATTCATCTGACGTTTCCATTTGTGGCTTTTCTGAAAAATGCTGCTATAAACGTGGATGTAGAAGTATCTGTTTGAATCCCTGATTTCAGTTCTGTAGGGTATACACCTAGGAGGGAAACAGCTGGAGTCTATGGTAATTCTGTTTCACTTTTTGAGAAACCATTCAACGATTTTCCATACTAGCTGAACCACTTTACATTCATACCAGCACTGTATGATTACTCCAATTTCTGCACATCCTCACCAAAACTTCCTTTATCATTATTAGATATTATTTTGGAAAGTAGCTATAGTACTGAGTGTGAAGTGATATCTCATTGTGGCTTCGATTTGCATTTCTCTAATGGCTAATGATGCTGAGCATCCTTTCCCATGCTTATTGCCCATTCGCATATCTCTTCTTCGGAAAGATGTCTATTAAGTCCATTGCCCAGTTTTGAATTAAATTGTGTGTGTTTCTTTGTGTGTGGAAACCTTTGCCTTTTGCACTTTCTTTTGGATCCTTTTAAGTCCATAGCAAGGTGCTCTTGATAAATGAAAGAGTTAAAGAATAATTTTTTCCAAGACATTATAAAAAATTTCAGAGATTCAGAAAAGATGAAACAATTACATTGTAAACATCACTATACCTAACACCTGGCTTCTCTACTTAATATTTTATTACATTTTACTTATCTCACACCTATCCACAATCTATCCAGTTTTCTACCAATTTTTAATGAATAAAAAAAATGCTTTGTCATAGGGTTACAGCTGTCTCTGGGACTTCTCATGCAGATATAGCATAAGATCAGAAGTGGGTTAAAAGTCAGTGGGAGGTTAGCTCCTTTACTTTGAAAATGCCTTAATAAAATGTCTTGGGAAAATGAATCAAAGAAAATATTCCCACGGAATAGGCAGTGCTGGCAGGGGATGTCACCATCATAGCCCCCAGGCTGTATATTACTGTGGTTGCTGGGCAACACTGCTGGCTCATCTGGTGCACAGGGGAGCAATGAATCCTGGGGCTAGAAGTAAAACTGCCTGAGGCTGGTAACTTCCAGAATCAGCTCTAAGCCTCCCTGCCCCTCCCTCCCCCGCAACACACACACACACACACACACACACACACACACACACACACACACACACTGTATTGATATTGACTCTCTGGTCTTCCCCACTGGGTTGTTAACTCCCTCGAAGTCAGGGACCATGTTCTCTTCATTTCTATACCCACCTCATTTTCATTATATCACCCACCATATAGACTAGCGTTTTGGACAGAGAAGGTCCTCTATGAACTTTTGGAAGCCCTCTCAAGCACCTATATACTCCAGCCTCAGGGCCCATTTGACCTAGCACTTGGCTTCCTTTCTTATATGCACATCCTGCCTCTGAGGAACTCCTAGAAAGCCTGTCAAGACCTCAAGGGCTCAAGTTGTTCCTTCTTATTAGAACTAATCTGTTGCCTGTCTAGTGGCTTCCATCTTTATCAGACTCCCCTAGCTCAGCTAAACCTCCCGGCCTGCATGATGCAGTCTGACCTTGTCCCAGCTCAACAAAACCACCCTCCAGCCGAAACCGGTTTGGCTCAGTGGATAGAGCGTCAGCCTGCGGACTCAAGGGTCCCAGGTTCGATTCTGGTCAAGGGCATGTACCTTGGTTGCGGGCACATCCCCAGTGGGGGGTGTGCAGGAGGCAGCTGATCGATGTTTCTCTCTCATCGATGTTTCTAACTCTCCCTCTCTCTTCCTCTCTGTAAAAAATCAATAAAATATATTTTTAAAAGAACACAAAACACCCTCCAGGCCATTTATGAGGTGTCATGGGAACTGGGAGAGGCTGGGAGGGGGCAGGACCTTCAATTACAAAGGTGCAGCATGTAGACCAGCGGTCGCCAACCTTTCCGAGCTCTCGGACCACCAGGGGTCCGTGGACCACCGGTTGCCGACCCCTGATAGACTATGCTCAGAGAAGTATAGTGTCACCAGGGAAGATTTAAGAAATTGAATCTCATGGTAAGAGCAAGAGAAATCCTATTGTTTGGCTGGAAGAGCACTTTAGCATAGGGAAAAGGAAGGCTGCCAAAGAGAATGTTACAGTCTTCCAGACGTGAAAAATGAAAAGCAGGGCCCTTTGTTGAAATGAAAGTCAGTGACATCTCAAGAATGAGTCCACAAGCGGATACAGAAACAGATTATAGTCTCTCCTCAGTTTTGTTGTCAAAGAGTCCACGGGTCTTTTGACAAATTCGGTAGATGGTCAGGCTTCCCCAGGGCCTGATGGAGATCAGAAAAGAGTCAAGGAGTGCGAGGGAGTGGGTAGGGGGATGGTGGGGTTTTGACAGAACAATGAATTGCATCCAAATAAATAAGACTTAATAACAGAATATGAAAAGGCAAAGTGTTCATTTTCACCTGTCCCTGGATTTGCAAACATAGATATTTCCTTTAGTGGGGAAACTATGGTAGTTAGGATTGGTTCATATTTCACACCTTTATTCATACATATCCTGTAATGTAAAAGGCCTATTTCTTATTACATAGGAAATGCTAAATGCACTGGGGATTCTCAGCAAAGCTCAAAGCTTTTCTAGGAGAAGTTAACATAAGTAGTTGGTCACAGGAGTACAGCCTAAAACACAAAGCCTTCTTTCTGACTCTGCAAAAATTAAGTACTGACATGTGAAACCTGCTGAGAGTTTCATCTGTTTTTACTCTGAAAGCCCCATTCTTTTTGTCTAAGAATGTGCGTGCACACATCATGCCTGAAGCTTAGAGATGCTAGCTAACTGGAACTGAAACAGGCACAGCACAGGGTAAAGAATGTAGCAGCGCCCCCTAGTGTTCGCTAAGTCCAGTTACAGTCCACAATGTGCAACTTGCTTTTCTCATTCATCACCGCAACATGGGTATCTCTCCGAGTTGACAATGATCAATAAAAGATACGTTTAAAATAGATGACCAATATTCCATAGTATGGACATGCCATAAGTAGTTCTAATATTTCTTTGCTGGTGAAAATTGATTTTGTTTCCAGGTTACAGCACTGGAAGACATTGAGGCAATTGACCTGTAGCAAAGATCTTTACCTCCTGGTTCTTGCTTTCTAGAGATTCTACAAAGTTGGATGCCTTCGTCAAAGCATAGGTATACTTTAAACTTTATTTGATATAGCATGATAACTCAAAAATGGTGACAACTGAATCTCCAACCAGAAATGTGTAAGACTGTGATTTCCTAATATTCTTGACAGTGATAGATAATTTTTACTCTTTAGGTTTTGTCAAAGTGATAGACTTTAAAGTATTTCAATTTCCTTTTCTTCTACAAGGTTGAACATGCTATTATCTACAGACTGTTTGGATTCTGCATCCATTTACTTTGTGACCATTTTTCTATTGTTATATGACTTTTTTAATTTTAGAAATTCTTTTAATATTAGCAATATTCACCCTTTGTCTTTCATATACATTCAAATATTTCCCCCAGTCTCTCATTTTTCTTTTTTCTTCTTATAATAACTTTTAGCATAGAATATAAAAGACACACAACCTACTGTTTTTTTTCTCCTTTTGGCTTTATTGTTTCCCATCTTGCTAGGAAAAAATATATAACATTTTAATTATTTTATATTTATATTTTTAATTGATCTGGAATTCATTTTGTAAAATGGATTGACAGTTAGCTTTTGTTTTCTCTGGTGCTGGATAGTCGATTATGTCAGCAATGATATCCAATTTTGTTTAGCTGAACAAAACTGTTCACACTGAACTGAAATGCCATTGTTGTCAAAAATAATTTCTCACATATGTTTGTGTCTATTTCTGGACATTTACTATATTGTACTAACATCTCTGTCTATGCCTGCACCAAATCTATTTCATTTTTAGTAGCTCTACAGAAACATTTGATGTCCAGTAAGGCCAAGTTCTCTCGCTTCTTGGTTCTTCTTAAACCCTTTTTCTTTTATGCACGCCTTGAAATCATTTTAGTCCCTTTCTACAAAGAAAACAGAACAAACCCCCAATTGATATACTACTAGAACATGAATTCAATTTAAGCAATAATTTTAAAGGATAAGCAGGTATAAAAACCTCCTGCTATTTAGGAATACATCTATTGGTAGTAACCTATGATTTCTGTCTGGAAAACTCTTGACTTTTTTTAACGCTCTGTGGAGTTTAGAAAGTTACTAACAAATGTTTAAACGTATCTCCCTTCAGGACTCACAAAACCTCTCTAGTCTAGACGTTCAAAACATTGTTCAGCTCAGGAAACCTTTTTCTGATTATTATTTCTTCTTCTTCCCCCCACTTTTTGTTCCATAACTTCTATCATTGCATGTTATGTCCCTAAATATGTCCTCCAAGTTTCCTATCTGTTTTCTCATGATTTTAATTTCTTTAGGTCTTCACTCCATATCAAGTTACTTTTGCCTTTTGATCATCTAATCAATCTCCTTATGAGGTTATTTGTTTATTTTTCAGTTTTAGCATTTAATTCTGGTGCCCTAATTATATCTTCCGGTGACCATTCTCTGCTGTTTCTTGGTTAAGATTCTCTCCTATTTCTCCCATTAGTTCTCTTTCATTGAGACTTGCAGTTTGAAGATGGTCACATGCTATCAAGATTCCATTTCTCTTTAGTGAGTTGCCACTTTTCTCTCCTGACCAGGGTTTTGAGCTCCTTCAGCTCTCCCAGGACTCGGGTTTTTAAAGTCTCTTGAGCCGGGGCAAACCAGCCAGAATCAGCTCTCAAACTGTCAACCCTGTGAGGGGCAGAAGAGCTGTCACGCTGGCCCCACCCTCCCCAGGCAGGCAGCCCCCTTTCCATTAGCACGGCCTGGGCTCACTTCGGCCTGCCAGGGGGAGTCACCTCTGGTGTTGACAACATGGAACAGAGGATCCTTCTTGAAGGGAAGGGATCCTCAGGCTTCATGGGACTCAGGAGGTAGTGTCTAAGGCTGGTCTTTTTTTTGTCTTGGGAAAGGGCAATCTTTTCTTCTGCATCCGTTTTTCTTAAGTGCTCTGTAGGCAACAGGAACAACCGAGTCCCTACCTACTTAGTCCCTGCAGAGCCTAAGAAAACCACACCTTCCTACGTGCCCTCCAGCGCCCCCTGCAGAGAGAGGCAGGAACAGGCATTCACTTGTCTCCCGCTTCCCATTATTGGATTTGAACAGAGCAAAGCATTGAACGCTGTTGCTACTACTTGTCAGATGGTTGTCTTCCAGTTTCAGAGAATCGGAAGGATAATTCATAAAGGCTAAGTTGGTAACATTTTCCACTACGTGATGGTTTCTATGCAAAGGGGCAGATGTTGGATACCAAGTGTTTAATGTAGATAAAGCTGGGTGTGCTGTTTCAGTGGTAAGAAGTGTATATGTTTTAGAAGCCTCACAATACATGGTTCTGTCAGGGAAAATATCAGAGATTCCAAATAGCTCAGCAGCTGCCCCTGAGAGAGTCCGTCCGTGACCGTGAATCACATCCTCGCTAGTCCCTGAGTCTAAGCCAACCTCTCTGCCTGAACTGTTCCTTCCAAAGAATATTTCAGTCTAATAGTTTCTGAGGCATGCGTTTTGGTTTTGGCTTTTGGTTAAGGGTAACATGAGGAGCCCTGAGACCTATATATCCTTAGGGTTTTCAAGAAATATCATGTTCGATTACTCTTGATTCACAGCGCCTTAGCAATACCACATAAGAATTTCCAGTAAATATAAAATCTTCTAACTAGGCATGAAACATTAGCAGTAGGCCAAACTGGCCTCGATTTTTTTCTGGAAACCATGCCTTATTAAAAGAGAACCTAAAGCAAATGTGACAAAATGCTAAGGTTTATTAAATTTAAGGACAGGCAGATTGGCACTTGCAATGTCCCTCTGCACTATTCTGTAGGTTTAAAGTATTTTGTATTAAAGTTAGAAGGCCGGTATGGACAGAAGTGGTGCCTTTCTGGAGACTCAGGCAATACGCTGAGGATCAAACTGCTAGAAATGCATTTATAAGCTGCTAATTTCTACTCGGCAAGTCTAGAATGTGCATTTGTGATGTAAGCAAATAGGGATATTTTTGTGTCCTACCTATCCTCTATCATTTCCTTTTTTTTCCCCTTATCACTCATTTTTCTTATCTCAGGGTTAATGAAACAACCGCTTAGTTGGCTTGCCTGTTCTGTGCCTGAAGGTGAAGGGGGTAAAGTAGACTCTCTACCCTGTTAACAGGCCTCTCCAGGGGCAAAGAGCTCCCTTCCTTAAACACAGGGAGCTCTCTTCTTATGACCTATGCATAGGTCATTACCTCTCAATCCACATCGAAACTGCCAACGCTGAAGATATCAATGTTCATTTAGACTGTGTAAAGGTGGCACATTCATAATTTATCCTTGCTGTACCACATTGTACTTTTCTTTGTTCAAAAGTTGACAAACAACCATGCAGGGGAAAAAACATACACATAACACATTCCTAACCTATTTATTCAATGAGAAAAAGAGAGAGAGAGAAACTGGAAAGTGGAGAGGGAGAAGGAGGGGGCAAGAGAGAAGGAGGAGGAGGAGGAGGAGGAGGAGGAGGAGGGGGGGAGAGAGAGAGAGAGAGAGAGAGAGAGAGAGAGAGAGAGAGAGAGAGAGAGAGAGAGAGAAACTAGAAAGTAGAGAGGGAGAAGGAGGGGGCAAGAGAGAAAGAGGAGGGAGGGGGAGGGAGGGAGGGAGGGAGGGAGGGAGAGAGAGAGAGGGGGGGGGGAGAGAGAGAGAGAGAGAGAGAGAGAGAGAGAGAGAGAGAGAGAGAGAGAGAGAGAGAATATGAATCTCTGTAATGGGACACTGATCAAAGCGGGTTATGAGACCCCCTAATGGAGGCTGTGTTTGCTGCAGCTCAGGACCTAACAATGCTCAGACGCCAAGCCCTGTAGTTGCTCTGAAACCTTCTGACTGTGAGATTTACCTCCTACTGCTTCACTTTCATTCCTTCCCTTCTCTTCGATGAAAGAGTTTAAAGGCCACTGTTGTCTTTTGTACACTAAACGCCACCACTGCCAGCCACTCATGCCATTACTTAATGCTCAGACCCGGCATTGCTGAATGTAAGGCAGAAACTGCCTGGAGGCTCCTGGACTGTTTGGATGCACCTGCAATTACTGGTCCCAATGCACCACCCAGAACAGCCAGTGTGGAAGCCCAGCTGTGATATATGACAGTTCCCAGGGTCCTGCATCTGTGCCTGCCTGGTGTGCTTTCAGAGGGAAGGGACGGGGTATTGCCAGCCTCCGCCCGCCCAGCGGCTGCAGTGGTAGCTCTCCTGCGGCACTGCCACCATAGTGAGCCGTGTGAGTGCCTGGATTTGCTACTTTTGAAAATACTGAAATTACAGCATCTAGAGATTTTCAAAGTTGCCTCCCTCAGATTTCCTGTTCAATTAAACTGAGGCTTACATAAAGGAGATTCTCACTTGTAGCCAAAACACATGAGAAACCTTTGAAATGACCCACCTGTAAGAAAATCCCCTTTTTGTCTGGCCGGCCTGGCTCAGTGGTTGAGCGTTGATTTATGAACCAGGAAGTCATGGTTCGATTCCCAGTCAGGGCACATGCCTGGGTTGTGAGCTCCATCCCCAGTAGGGGGCATGCAGGAGGCAGCTGATCAATGATTCTCTCTCATCATTTAGGTTTCTATCTCTCCCTCCCTCTCCCTTCCTCTCTGATGTCAATAATAATATATTTTTTAAACAAAAAGAAAATCACCTTTGGAGTATCTTCCCCTGTGAATTGCATGTCCGTGGAGAAGAAAAATAAAATTATTACCTAGGCTGACAGGTCAAGTCATCCTGCTGCACAGAACTCTCCATCACCTTTCTTTTTAGCATGAAATGCAAATTTGTCACCAAGCCTGCAGGGCCTCACACCATGGTTCAGCCGCTGTTAGCCATCGCATTCTGCACCTCACTTGTCCAATTTTCACCAAAAGAGTATTAGTTGGGTACTGTTTTAGCCTGTTCTTTCTTCCACAGTAAACTGCACAAGGGAGAGAACTCTGAGAGTATTGCTGTGCTCCAAACACTTAGGACATTAGCACTCAATGTGTATTTGTTAAACAAATGAATGAAATATGAATGAATAAAAGGCATTTTCTTCCTGTTGCTTCGAAACTTAGGTGAATAATATAATTATTATATCCTGTTTCTCATTAAAGCACCTTAATAGATTTTATAAATGTCATAGATAGATAATACTTTAGCTATACATGCTACAGGTGCTATTACTAGTTACTACTAATATTACAACATGGGATACCTGACATTATATTTTATTACTTGTGAAAAAGAAGCTATACAAGGCAGCTGATGCCTACGATGCTCTCTATCCTTTATGTTTGTTAATACAGCTGTTCTTAGCCTTTTTGTTGTCCTGCATGTTTTTGAGAATCTGATTACATCTATAGGGTCCTATACTCAGAAAAATGCATGCACACTTATATTATCTAGAAAATGTGTGGATTCATGAACTCATTGCTTAGGTAAGAAGTTTCTGTTATTTTAGAAAGAGCTATACACAGGATGGGGCAAAAGTAGGTTTACAGTTGTGAGTACAGGAAACAGAGTTTATTCTTGCATTATTGTATTATTTTCCATATAAACAACTATAAACCTACTTTTGCCCACCGTGTACTGTCCTGCAGAGTTATCAACTAGAAAGTTTTCTTCCACAACCATATATTCGTTACATTGAACCTGCTGAATTACTCATTCCTTTTCTGGAGGTCGTATTTTAAATCCGATGTGGGTGATGCTGGTGGCAGTGGTGTTGGTAGTGGTAGTGCGTGCTGGTATGTGTGTGTTCATTAAAACATATGTGAATTGCATATCAGTTATGTCATATTGCAGCTGGATTGCATGTCAGTTATGTCACATTGCAGCTGTCAAACTACAGGCAAGTAACTTCATTTCTCTCTGATTCATTTTCCTTAGCTTTAAAAAGAGGAAAATAACATATGCATTACAATACTGTTATAAGGAAAAAAAGAAGACACAGGTAAAGTCTCTTCACACAGGTAAAGTACCAGACACAGGTGAGCACACAGCAAAAGGTAACTATTACTCTCCTTGCTTAATACCATTTCTCTTCGATCCCATATTCTCATCCCCCTCTTACTCTTATGGGTACCCTCAGACCAGTCTACTAAGTGAACATATTTTAAAAATCATTTTGTGTTTCCATATAGTAATATGCATTGGCCTGTCAGTGTACCCTCTTCTCCATGACTTTTCTAAAAATGGAACTAATTCAGAATTTATTGCAGTTCACGCAGAATGAAAGATTAAATCACTGTTGGATTACATGCAGAAATTAACCCAATTATCCTCCAAAATGGCAATATATTTGCTGCATAACATCAGTATCATCAAACAAGAGTAGAAATTACATTACTTTAAATATACACCAGATGGCTCTAGGGTGACATGGTTATTTAAAAAAAAAAATAAAGTCCCAATTGTTTATAGCTTCCCCAAGGGCAAAATCTGTGTCTAATCTGTGTCTGTAACTTACCACAGCAACCAATTGAAGGACACAGGAGTGAAAGACAGTTTAATTTATGGTAATAGCAATAATTTGCCATTCTTTTTTGAACAAAAGTCTGGGTTTATTAGTCTAAAAAGATTTTAAGATTTCCATGTAGAACAACAAAAAATGGTGACAGTCAGGTCTCTAAGGTGAGTGCTAATTAATGTCAAAGGACAAGAAAGAAAAGTTTTGCTTGCAAATGCTCAATTCACAGTTTAAAAACCCAGAATGATAAATTATGCAGCTACTCAAAATGTCAAAATGTGTCCTGAGGAGAAACGTTAGGCCAGATTTTTTGCTTTGTTTTGTCATTCATTCACTGAAAAAATTATATATAATTATACAATCTATAATCCTATATAATAAAAGCCTAATACACTAAGTATCCGGTTGGCCGTTCAACCAATCAAAGTGTAATATGCTAATGATATGCGAAGGCCACACAACTGCTTGCTATGATGTGCACTGACCATCAGGGGGCAGATAGTCGACTGGTCGACCAGTCACTATGACATGAACTGACCACCAAGGGGCAGACGCTCCAACCGGTAGGTTAGCTTGCTGCTGGGGTCTGGCCGATCGGGACTGAGTGAGAAGGGCTGGACACACCCTGGAGCCCTCCCAGGGTCCCTCCCTGGCTGGCCAACCTCCTGCGTCCCTCCCTGGCCCTGATCGTGCACCAGTGGGGTCCCTTGGCCTGGCCTGCACCCTCTCACAATCCGGGACCCCTCAGAGGATGTCGGAGAGCCAGTTTTGGCCCAATCCCACAGGCCAGGCTGAGGGGCCCCACTGGTGCACAAATTTGTGCACCGGGCCTCTAGTCTATTATATATACTAAAAGGTTGTATATATATTTATATATTTATATTTAAAAGGTTGTTCTCTTATTTGTGCCAGACACTGCTCTGGTCCTCAGGGACTCAGTGAAGAACAGAACAGACATGCTTTGTCCTCATGGAGGCGACATTGTTCACTCCCTTGCACAGGAGAGGATAGGAGGAAGAAAGAATATTAGTTAGAAAAAAAATAAAAATGAAGGTTTGTTTTTTTTCATTTCCCTTAATAACTTCTCTTTTTCTTTAATCTGACTTATATCATATATAAATGTACCTCTGCAACAAAAATAAGTAGTTAATCAAGACTCTGAACCCTTCCTTCCTTTAAAAGTCAACTAATCAACCAAAGATTTGGCCAAGTTCCCTTGTAATTATTCTCTGTTCTAAGTTCCCTGAAACCCTAAAAATGATCACTTACTGAATTTCTTTAACTTTCCAGCAAAAGGTAAACACAGCAGCATTCTTGAGCCTGAGATTCTGGAATCAGTGCTTAGGATCACTTTTGTTTCTTGACTCTTTTTTTTAATTTTTTAAAAATATATTTTATTGATTTTTTTTACAGAGAGGAAGAGAGAGGGATAGAGAGTTAGAAACATCAATGAGAGAGAAACATCGATCAGCTGCCTCTTGCACACCCCCTACTGGGGATGTGCCCGCAACCAAGGTACATGCCCTTGACCGGAATCGAACCTGGGACCCTTGAGTCTGCAGGCGGACTTCTTTTGGATGTTCTGGTTCTCTCTGACTCAGCTGCAGTTTGTTAGGTAATTTTAGATTGCAAAGGGCCAGGCCATTCATATGCAAAAGCCTCTGCGCACAGCTTGGGTGGGGCGGGGTCTCTGGGAATCAATAGGGTGGAGCAAACAGCTATGGCTGATCCTCAGCCCTGCCCTAAGAGGCCCCCAGGCCTCTGTGTCCCTCAGTAATCACTGCAAGCACCTCTGAGAGAAAGCTGCCCTAGAGTTCCGCCCAATGCCAGACAGTCCAGTTTCTCCCCGTATGAGTCTGGGTCCCCAGAGTCTCGCCCAGAACTGGAGTTCAGAGCAGTCAGAAGCTTGTGTCTCCCTCCTGATTGAAAAAGACAACCACATCCTTGGTTGCCAGCCCTTTCCTCTGCACACGCCTCCGTACCTCTGCACTTTACTTCCGCATCTCCTCTGAGTCTCAGTGTGCTTTTCTCTTTCCTTCTAGTTGTAGAATTTCCACTCAGTCAGCCTTCCTGTGGTTCTGGATGATGTCTGTTTTGTCTTTTAGTTGTAGTTTTGAAGTGGTTGTGCAAGGCAGCAATTTCAGGTGTTTACCTATGCCGCCATCTTGGTTTCTCCATGTTTCTTGACTCTTGAAAGTGAAATGAGCTGCTGCTATGGTCACTATACCATTTCTAGAGCTAACTATTATACAAATAGCATGGCTGAGCCTGTGAAGCCCTACTCACTTCTCATCCTGATCCATTTCTTCATATTCCCATAATTCTTGGGTTTCCAGTTCAGAAGTCCAGTTTTTATGTTATCCTATAGTGTCTTAGGTTGGGTGATATGCAAGACCTGCATTGCCCAATAAAGTCACACGGGGCTATGGAGCACTTGAAATGTGAATAGTCCAAATGGAGATGTGCTGTTGAGTATAACATACACACTAGACTTCTAAGACTTACTATGACAAAAATGAATATAAAATATCTTATCAATATGCTCTTATATTACTTAAATACCGAGTTAATATTTTTAAAGTAGGTTAAATACTTTCTAAAAACATATCAACTAGAAAATGTTAAATGACATATGTGTGGCTTGCACTGTTTCCACTGGACAGCACTGCACTAGACTCCCTTAATGATATTTTGGATTTCAGCTTTCCATACAGTTTAAGGCTGTTTGCTTCACCAGTAGGAACTCCCTGATCCAACTCCTGCCAGTCACCCAACCTCAACTTTTCACCCCCACCTTGATGGTCAGGCTCTTTGCCAGAGACAAGCTCCATTTCAGATGTTCTAAATGACTTGCAAATAAAAAGCAGGACACAGCATTATTTTATAATAGTTGTTTGTTCAATCTAATGCCATCATACAATAAACTACACAAGACACTGCATAGACCACAAGGAAGCAAGGCAGGCACAGGCACAGTTCCTGTCTGCAATGAGCTTACAGTTGAGTGGAAGGGGAATAGGAAATGAGCAAAGCAGAAGGGGAGGCCTGCTTCATAGGAGGGAACTGGTGACCTTGTTCTTACCCAGCACCCCATCATCCCCACTGCTTGTTTGTATTGGAAAGTTATAACGTAGCACAGGGATTTACAAGTCAGAAAAAACACACACACCAGATAAGTAAGGAAATCGGGAAAAGTCTCAAGAAATAATAAATGAGTTCATGCTTAAAGGTTGAGGTGGGAGAATAAGTGTCACATATTTTGGGTAAAGAGGAGGAGGACATAGAAATGCAAGTGAATTTTAATAAGATTCCATTAGATATGATACTAAGGGATTAAGTGATTGCCTCTATCCTTTTACATTTTTAATTTTGAAATAATTTTAGATTTTTAGAGGACTCACAAGGATACCACAAATCTTGTTTAGGATTACAGATACAAGAAATGAAGATAGCAATGGATGTCTTTTATATTTTTTCCTTCAAAACTGTATATTTAAAAAATGTATCAATGCTCTTAATCAGAAATAAAAGTTCATAAGCTCAAAAAAAAAAAAAAAGAAGAGGAGGAGGAGGAGGCGGGCATGTGTAGGGAATATTTGGGAAAGAAGAGTAATTGAGTTTGGATGAAGCAGAGAGACCAAAAGGCTGGAGAGACAGATGGAGAAGTGTGAGAACACTAGATCCAGGCTGAGAGGTTTTACTTAATGTGCTAGGCAACGGTGAGCCATCGGCTCTATGCTGCAGGGAGGATAATCAATAATATTGTCTAGGTGAAGTTAAATGAGGAAGAGGGTAGGAGTAAGGAGGCCAATAAGAAAAGTCTTGGAGTAGTCTATGCCAGAGAGTTTATCATTCTCCTTTCCATACCCCTGGTAAATACTGCCAGCTAGCAATGGACCCCTTTCCCAAATGCAACCTCGGAATTCTTCTCAACACAGTGTTGCAAGAAGCTATAATCTGACACGTGAAAGAAATTTGCTTTTCTATCTTTCAGTTATCAAAAGTGTTAGCAGTCTTAACTCGGTGGTATCAATACTTGCAGAGGAGGAAAATACAAAATCTCAGAGGTTGAATGTAATCATCTGGCATCTCATTGGAGAGAGGGAATAGGATTGCACCCAGCACTCAGCCCTGCTTGACTAGGATAGTGATGATGCCACTGATAAATAGAGAGAAGCTCAGGAGGACTGTGGTCTTCCCGTAAAGATGAAGAATCTGACGTCAGGCATGTTGCACATGAAGCAGTGGTGGGTAATTTAGGAAGAAAATCCCAGGAAGCCTTGGGATGTACAGCTGGAGCTGTGGACAGAGGATGGGTTAAAACAGTGGTCGGCAAACTGCGGCTTGCGAGCCACATGCGGCTCTGGCTCTTTGGCCCCTTGAGTGTGGCTCTTTCACAAAATACCACGTGCGGGCGCGCACATACAGTGCGATTGGAAACTTCGTGGCCCATGTGCAGAAGTCGGTTTTCGGCTCTCAAAAGTAATTTCAATTGTTGTACTGTTGATATTTGGCTCTGTTGACTAATGAGTTTGCCGACCACTGGGTTAGAAGGTCTTGATTGGAAAGTCTTCTACCCGGAAGTCATAGTTGAGGACATGGACTGACATTTAGAGGAAGATGTGGGGAGGTCTGAGGAGAGAATGTAGAGCTTATCTACATTTGTGTGGCAGGATGAAGGAGAGGGGATGGTGTACATATGATCACAGAGGCCCCATGAGAATAAAGCTAATGAAGTGCCCTAGAGACTGAGAAGAGGGAATTTTAACAAGAAGGAATTCTTTGTTTCAAAGGTCAGGGTGGTTATAGGTGAGAAAAAGACAATCAATTTTGCTCCTTGGGGGATCACTGGTGATCTTTGAGAGACATTTCAGAGTTAGAGATGGTGGTAATTGAAGGAAGACTACAATGGAGTGGTTAAGGGCATATAAGCATTGAACATAGGAAAAAACAGGAGAAGAAGGAGTATTATTATTATTAATTTATCTTTATTGATAAAAGTATTAGAGATGTCTCCCCTTTTCCCCCCAATTGACCCTCCACCCTGCTCCTCTCCCCTCCCCAGGTTTTCCTGCACTATTGTCTGACCAAGGGCTATGCATATATGCATATAAATTCACTGGTTAATCTCTCCCCACTCCCCTCCCTCTTCCCCCTGAAACAGGTCAATCTGTTGCATGCTTTAATGTCTCTGAATCTTTTTTTTCAGTTTATAAAAATTATAGCAGAGAAGGAATGCATTTTGGCTTTTTTTAGACTATAAAATATTTGAAATGGGTATATTAATAGGTTACCTAAAAGAAAGGCTTTGTTGCAAAGGGCAAGATTAATGTTAAGCTGGAAAAGGTGTCATCAATGTAGCAAAACTCAGGAGGCTTAAAGAAATGTGATCAAGGGCACAAGCGAGGTGAAATTAGGAGAGACCAGAAGATAGACCTTCTGAGCAAGTAATAAAGACAGTGAAGGAGAATAAAGACATGGGAATTCCTAACAACCCAGGGGAGATAAATAACATCACTAGTCCCTACGTAAGTCTGGGAGCCAAGATTCTAGTTCAGGCCTGCCTGGCTCCAAAGCCCAGGCTCATTGTCATTCTCCTCAGTCCTTAGGGGTTAGAACTGCATCCTCCATCACGGAGCCTGGCAGACAGAAATTAATGTTTTCTGAGTACTGGTATATGGGCAACAAGTTTATTAATAACTGTAAATATCATTACTTAATGGTTTCTCATTTTAGCAACACATAATACTGGCCATTCACTCTGGCTCAAAGCCCCAGACCTATTCAGGCTATCAGGTGGGAAGGCCTCACTGAATATGTCCATTGGTAGACCAGCACCCTGGACAGAGGGGAATCAAGGGACTTGCTGGCAAGCAAAAGTATGTGTGGGCCCAGCCAGGATGGCTCAGTGATTGAGCGTTGACCTGTGAATCAGGAAATCACAGTTCGATTCCCAGTCAGGGCACATGCTCAGGTTGGGGGCGTGCAGGAGGCAGCTGAACAATGATTCTCTCTCATCATTGATGTTTCCGTCTCTCTCACCCTCTCTGAAATCAATAAAAAATATATATATATTTTAAAAGATATGTATGCCTGGGCTTCAAAGTGTGGCAAAAAGGCAGACTAGTTTATTGAACTTTTAAAAAATACATATGATATTAAAGTACTGTCTATAATACTAAATAATAATTTAGATGGAAAAAAGGCTCAATGTTCATTCAACACATCTATCCTTCACCACTGTATTTATTTGGCCAGTTTATTTCAATATCAGTAACTACCCATGTTTTCATGCCAACAAAACTGTTATACAGCTCTCTAAGGGTGGATGGTGAAAATGAAAATTTGTGACTTAAAAAGTGTTTTAAATAGTGCTTAATTAAAACATTATAGAAGAATGGCTTCTCTTTCATTCTTCTCCCAAGTATTTTCTATTTACAAACAGCATTGGAACAAAACATTATTTTATTCATAGTAAAAACAACAAAATTCACTGGCAGTAAAAGCATTATGGAAAGCATGAGTAAGAAATCATTTGCAATATTTTTACAGGTAAGTTTATATGGAGCCCATTCTGTTGCCTCACAATGAACTCTGATTTTGATATCTTGATGTCTTTCTCTTTTTTTGATAAAGTGTTTCTCTTGTGCACTACTTCTAAACCCTATCTCACTGTGTATAAGAAGGCGAGTTGGAAATATCCTTACCAATACAAACGTCTAACTGTAAATTAATTTAGTAATGCCTATGAGAACTGTTGCATTTTTAATGTATGCTAAAAAGGGAAAAGTTCTGGGAATTCCTCTCTAATGGAAATAACTCATATACCTAAGTTGGGGAGATAATAGAAAAAAAGAGGCCATATCGAGTCCTCTTAAAATCTTACTATTGGGATTATCACTTACTCCATTAAAGCTTAAGACCAACCTAAACTGCCAGAGACCACTGCATAGCAGCATTGGCATGAAAGTGCAACAAGGAACTTGAAAGGCCATGGACCCTGGACATCAGCAGGGCTGATGCCAGCACAGATTGCTCTTGCTGAGATTGTGGGGTCTTGAAACGATTTCCTGACCTGATAATCTTTGAGTAAATGTTTACTGAGCTTTACTGACCTTTGATACTATCTGCTTGCTATGTGCTCTGTCTACCAGCTTTGCTAAGGGCAAACGTGTAACCAAGTTGAATAAAAGCAGGTAATCACAACCTCTCTCTAAATACTTGCTTCTCACTGAACACGTCTAGCCTTGGTAATCTCAAGTCAAATATTATGGGGCTTTTTGCCCCCTTTTTCATGTTTGTCTTCACTATAGAATTATATCATTATCTTTCTTTTACTCTTCTCCTCTTTCTACAATATTAGAAAAGGGAAGGGGGAAAATCAGAGAGACTGAGTAACAGCTAGAGTGCAGAGATAGGAGTTACACCGAGGTGTGGCCCCAAAGCCCAGCTCCTTCCCCTGGACTCTGCTGTCTGCACTAAGGGGTGTGGTTCAAAGTGTTCCTCCCCTCCTCCTAAAGGTGCTGTTATAAATGGGTCACTTACTAAGAATAATAGAACATGGAATCGCTTTAGGTGTAATGACAGGGTCCTAATTCTTTTTTGTCCTATTGCAATCACCCCATTTCAAAATTATATGTAAGAATATTGACTATCTCAGAGAATTTCCACATAATCTTAAAACCCATTCATTTTACATATCTTAAAGAAAAGAGTGTGAATTTTATTCCCTTGCAGGGCTATCGTCACCATCTCCTAAGTCTCTGAATGTAAATCAGAATTGTAGATGAAAAGCAATTTTCTTCAGAGAAATAATTTAGAACCCAGATTAAAAAGTAGTTCTTCAGAGAAGGTGACTGAAGCTCCTTTCTCTGGCCCCTAGAGGGCGGTACAGTGCGAGCAGCGGCCCAATCCTGCATTCTAACTACATCCTGCACATGCTTTAGTGCCTGGCTCACAGCCTCGTGCATGAAAGGTTCAAAGAATGAATGGGAAAAAATCATGACTTTAGCAGAACAACTACATTTAATTTTGCTTTATCTTAACCAAAGGACTCATCAAGCACAAATAAAAGTAAAATATTAATAAAAGAAGTAAAAGGTATGCCATTAAGTATCAATGCTCTATGTAAAGTGGAATAGAACAAGTTATTGGGATTATGGAATCTTTAAAAAAAAAAGGTTCAGTTGATTACTTAACTTTTTCTAAATACCCTCGTTTCATTGATATGACATAGAAGAAGTAAATCAAATATATGCATCTCAGAGGTGGTCTGTATTAGGTTTCTGCACAAGAGGCTATTTTAGACTTATTAGATTTATATAGTGATTTTCCTCTGAAGAACTCAAAGTGCTTTCTTTATCCATAACATTTACATAAAGAATACCAAACATTTCCCAAAATGCCAAAAGCAACTCAGGTAAATAGCAGAGCCCGCAATATGAGAACAGTGGGAAAATGAGAACAGAAATGTGGATGCAAATAGATCTAACCATGCCAACGGGGAATAAATGAACCCTTTCTGCACATGGTGCCCCGCGCGTCTGTGAATACCACTGTCATGTTGTCACTCCTGAGCTAGTAAATGGATACTGCAAGCCGATGACTCTGCCTGGCTAGGCAGTGATACAGGACAAATGGTGCAATTCCGGGGACCTAAATGGGAAGGTGGCTCATCGCTCACTTTATAGGGCTCGTGGTCTGCTGTGCAGAATACACCTTCTGACACATGACAGAGGGGTATAAGTCAGAGGTGAACATAAAGTAATATTTGTTTAATACCTGGATCTGTTTCCACTTGGAGACAACAGAAACGATACTAAACATTTATTAGGCAGCTAAAAAATGTATAGGCACGAGTCAGCCCCTGGGAGAAAGATGAACTGTGTGAAGTTTCTACCCCTCCCATGGGAGCAGGATATGAAAAATTTAACAACACTTGATTATTTCTGTAATTGTAGATGCATGTAAATCTGGAAGTTTTCTGAACCACATCCTTTATGACGATTTAAGATAAGAGATTTATTACATTATGGGAAACTGAATAGCACTGGAATGGCAAGACCATTGATTACTTGCGTTGCATTTTCCAAAAGGGTATATATGAATGAGACGTGTTTGTCTTCATAGTACCCTGAAAACATGTCAGAGCTTTAATTTAATTCCTGTGCTGCGGAGATAAATTAAATTAATAGATCCAAATCTTGGCCGTATGAATAGGTATTAAATTTAGTAGAGAGTCTTGCACATCTTATCTCTTTTAGCAACCTAAAAATAACAAATGGGTGGAATTTCTCCCCAAGTTTGATGAAAAGTGCAAACACATTTTCCATGGTTATCACAGGAAAGGGAAGCAGGGCTGCATGCTGCTAAGGGTGAAATAGCATTGATGTGAATAGTAGAGCCTTTTCATTCATAGACATTTGACAGGGCCCTGGAATCGGGCATGTATGGATATAGCTAGGCACAAGACTGTCAGTGACACAGTCAAAACACCACGGATTAATTTTGGATAGAGACTGATTATTTGGGATTTGAATAGAAAGACAACAATCACCAAGAGCAGTAACCTGGCAGAAGTACCACCTCCCCTATGGGTGTACTCTTTTGTTACTTTCTATCAATGTGCCCATGAACAACTAATGCTAATGGGGAAGGAACAGAGGATTAAAGGCTAAGGCGGCCCCAATGACAGGGAGAAATTCCCAACAGGAAGATGGTAAAGTCATCAGGGCCTTCAGCCTGGCCCTTTCACGCTGTCCTGGACTCTGTTAAGATCAATGGAGGAGGCAGAGTGAGGGGCCAGCCCCACCCTTGCAAGACGGTACAGAGTCCCACTGGCTGAGCTGAGCAACAGTGGGCAAGTTATATAGCTTCTCCCAGCTTGGGCGGGTAATTCTCCTCACGTACAAAATGGAAATATTAATACCTCCTAGGGCTTATTCTAAGGTAAGCCCTTATCTTGATGCCTGGTACTTGGCAAGTACTCAACATTCTGTTAACTATTAGAGCGAATACCTATGGAGCTCTAATAATTAACAGAATATTCCTCCAGAAGCACATGAAGGAAATCCAAGACAATAAACATATGCCCCATGGGCTGGGGGTAGTGCCTTAACAGGGGAGAACCCTGGAAAACACAGCCTAGGCCACATGATCAAGATTAACGTCACCAGTGAGAGGTCTTGTTGATAGCGGTTCCTCTTGATATGATGTGATGAAGAGGGCCCTTCCCTCTATGGGCTTTTCTCAAGAACCCCAACACCAGTCTAGCCATGAGAAGAACATAAGACAAACCCAAATTGCACAAAATTCTATGAAATACCCGACTCTTCTCCTCAAAACTGTGAAGGTCATAAAAACAAGGAAAGTCTGAGACCCTGTCTCAGCCAAGAGAAGGCAAAGGAGACAGGATGTCTGAACATCATATGGTATCCTGGCTGGGAATCTGAATCAGAAAAACAAAATAGTGAAAAACTAGTGAAAGCTGAGTAAGTTTAGAATCTATACTAATAAAAGAGTAATATGCTAATTAGACCGGGAGACCTTCCAGACGTCCTTCCGAACAAAGCTATGGTGGTGGGAACGAGGCAGAGGCTGTTAGGGGCGATCAGGCAGGCAGGCGGGTGAGCAGTTAGGAGCTAGTGGTCCCAGATTGCAGGAGGGTGCAGGCCGGGCTGAGGGACACCCCACCCCCCGTGCACAAATTTTGTGCACTGGGCCACTAGTTTAATAATAATAAACCAATGTTGGTTCCTTATTGGCGACAAATGCACCATAGTAATTCATGTAAGAAGACAACTGTAGGGGTATCTGGTTGTGATGTATATGGAAACTGTGTGTGAACTTTGTAACATTTTCACAAATGTAAAACTATTCTAAAGTAAAGCATTTATTTTAAAATAGAGAACCATGGACAATTTGGTTCTCAAATTATTGGAGCAACATAGTTGCCACCTTTCCTAGAAGACCAGAAAGAACAATGATGAGATTGCCCAAGGACAAGTCTGTCTCTAGGTCATCCACAGGCAGACCTTTAATTCGCTGTGGGAAATAAATAAACACACTGCTGTATTCTTAATTACTCCTAAAGCATGGTTAGTTGAATGCCTATCTAGCCAATTCTAGTTCAAGTCAATGCTAATCAAATAAAAACAATTGTCAACCTTGGTGGGGTGGAACCAGAGTGGGTTTTGGAGCCAGGAAAATTGGGATTCAAGTCTTGGCCCTGGCACTTATACTATTAACATTTCACACAAGTTAAGTCAGCCATTCTTATTTTCAGTTTCTGTCTATTAAACAGGTTTACTTATCTGTCAGGGTCCGGAGGAGTATTAAATAACATACACACACTATCTAGCATTGCAGATGCTCCTGAAATGTCCATTTCCTCCCTTTCTACTTCTATTTTCAGCTGCTACCATCCGACTGCCTCTCTGCCATCTCTGCCTGGATGTCTTCCAGATATCTCACATTTCACACATTTCTAACTAAACCCCTGATTCATCTTACACCTCCTCACACACTCCTTCTCCTGCCAACACATTTTCCCCCTAGACTTCCCCAATTCAGTGGCACCACCGGCCCACCAGACGCCCGGATGCTCGTGCCAGCGATGTAGGAGTCATCCTTGACTCCTTCCTTTTTCTCACTCTCACCCTCCACAGCTAACCCTTCAGCAAGCCTTGCCCTTTTTATCTGGGAGATATTTCTCAGATCTGCCCCCTTCTTTCCATCTGCCTTGCCCCCAGCCGACTCCACGTAATTGGTGCCTTCGCAGGGCTCCTTCCCACTTCTGCTCTCACCATCAATCTTCCAGATATTGGCCAGGGCACAGCTTTACAAACATTCACCAGGCCTTGTCATTTCCACTCTTAACAGATTTCAAGGACTTCTCATTATTTTTGGAATAAAGTCAAACCCCTGCACCCTGGCATAGCTCGCTTCCTCCCGCTCGCCATCTGGTGCCACAAGGACCTTTCTCAGGCTCAAGTGCCCTCCCCTCTGCTGGGAGTGCTATTCCCCTGGGCTTCCCACCACTGAGCACTTCCCACCACCGAGCCTTCGGGGATTGGTGGCTCTGCTCCTCATCCCTCCTAACGAGATTTCCAAGGCCTCTTGTTCCTCTTTAATTGTTCCATGTTCACTTTTCACATAGCAGTTTACACATTTTATAAGGCCTTCTCTCTTTGTTTGTTTGCTGTCTGTCTCACTTCACAACCTTGTAAGCTTCTAGAGGGAAGAGAATCGTCTTTTCATTCACTGATACAAGTCCAGCATCCAGGAAACTGCCTGGCATGCAGCAGGTGCCCAGTTTACTAAAGAAATGAATGAATCAGCAAGTAAGGTATCTTTTAATTTTCTCAAAAAGCATCATAAAAAGGGTAGGCTCATGGAATGATCCTAATTTCATGTAAATAAATGATACATATAAATAAAAAATATAAAATTTACCAAAATGTTTCTGGAGATTAATTTTTACTGATGGAACTAGAGGTTATTGTTTTTGTTTTTTTTTCATAGTTCTGTACTTTTCAATTTCAGTATCATGAATAAGTACATGCCTTGATACTAGGAAAAACAATTTTTTATCGTATGCTAAAATATAGAAAAATTAATTCATGATAAGAAGTATAAGGTGCACTCTAAGTGAACCATTTTTTGTGCTGTAATCTAAGGAGGTTCTTGTTATTTTACTCTGTAAAATGTGCAGTTTCTGCAGTTACTGTTTTAATTTCAGCACTGATCAGCTCTGTGTTTGACCATCAGAAACCTGCAGTTTCCTTGAATGTGAGATAGAGATAACAGCAATGATGCCTGCCCTATCTTTGTCTCTGGTAAATTATAAAATACAACAAAATTGCATGGTTACAATCCTCCTCTAGTCTAGTCTGTGCTACCAAAACCTCCCAGAAGATATGAAAATATTCTATTTATAAAATAGATTCATATACTGAAATATAAAGAAAGCAATTTTTCTTTGTAGCCAGATTAGCTTTTTTTTTTTTATCATTTGAGCAAAATGCTGTTTCTCTAAATAAATAATAATGGCAGTGCTATCATGTAAATTCAGAAACAAAGGCAGGTTTGCAGACCGAAACATGGCAGGATGATACAGAGTGGAAATAAAAGGAATGTGAATGGATCAAACCCTAGAGGTCTGTCTACAAATACCTACTCTGTCTAACTCATTCATTCATTCAATAATATTTAGTAAGTTTCAACTAGGCACTAAGTACTTTTCTGGACCTTACTTAAATAGCAGTTAAAAAAAAAAGGACAAACATTATATTTCCATAGGGTAAACAAAATGACTGAGTAAATTATACAAAAGTGATAAATGGAGAAATATAAAACAACAAAGGGAGATACAGCGTTCCAGCCGAGGACTGGAAATTGTAATTTAAACATGGTGGTCAGAAAGGGCCTTACCAAAAAGGTGACATACTAAAGAAGACTTGAATTGGGCGAGGGGGCAAACTATGTGGCTATCTGGGGAAGAGTAGTCCACATAGAGGAAACAGCAGGAATGAAGGACCAGGCTGGTATACCCAGGGAATATCAAAGAAATCTGTGTGGGTAGAGCAGAGTGAGCTGAGGAAGAAGAAGAAGAAAAAATAAAGTCAGGGAGAAAACAGGAGACAAATCCCTAGTAGGGCCCTAATGCCACTGTTTCAACTTTGGCTTTTACTTTGATTGTAATGGAGAGGCTCAGGAAGCCATGATCTGACTTATGTTTTGATGACAGCTCTCTGTTACTCTCTGGCTGCTCAACTGAGGACAAGATTTAGGGGCAAAGGTGAGGGGAGAAGCATGGAAACCAGTTAGGACACTATTGCCTCCTGGCAAAGGTGATGCTGACCTCGGCCAGAGTGGTAGTGGTGTGGGTAAAGATGGCAAGATTTAGGACATATTTTGAAGGCAGAACTAATAGGACTTGCTATAGCCTTGGCTAAGAAGAGTCAAAAATGACTTGAAAGATTTTGGCCTAAGTAACTGGAAGAAGTAGCCACAAACTGGCCTGGAGAGAAGCCCAGGAGTTCAGTTTTGGTTTACCTGGAGATCTTGCAGAGATGGGCAGGCAGGTAGCCAGGTCCATATATGGGTCTGGAGTTCAGGGGAGAGGTCCAGAACAGACTGACATTTTAGGAGTCTCAGTGTACTGATCATATTCTGAGCCATGAGAATGACTGAGATCCCAAAGGCATGAGTGCAGACATGGAGTAAAGAAACAATCCAAGTTCTGAGCCCTGGATATGAGAAGGAAAACGCAAAGGAAAATTCAAACGAACGGCCAGACGTCGGAGAAAACCCCTGAGAAAGTGTCACCCTGGAAGCCAAGTGCGAAAGGATTCCAAGGAGAAGGATTATTGGTCAACTGGCCAAAGGGCGCCTCCAGGTCATAGAAGACGCAGCCCTGAAACTGACCACTGGGGTTAGCAGCATGCAGATCATTGGTGACTCCACAAGGACAGTTGTGGTGGAATGGTGGGGGTGAAAGGCTGACTAAAACGAGATGCAGAGAAAAGGGAAGGAGCGGAAATGGAAGTAGCGAGTACAGAACATGTTTGGAAGGTTTGGTATCAAAGGGTATAGAGAAGTAGACAGGAGGTGGAGTGGGCCATGGTAGATTCCAAATAGTTCCCTTGAAGAAGAAAAAGCAACAGAATTGTCTGGGGGGTTACAAAAAAGACATCAAGGAAGGTAGAGCTGGTGATGGGAACTCTGGTGTGAGCAAGCTCTGCCCAGGATCATGAGGAGGCATAAGAAAGGAAGTGGTACATTAAGCAGAGAGCTACTTAAAAAAATTGATAAATAGTGTCCAGTTGAATAATAAGAAAGTGTCCCAAAGGAGGAGAGTATTGGACACAAATGTGTACTCCAGATTAACAAATTTCATCAAAATACAAAAATCAACTGAATGAAAAACTAAAAACTGCATGATCATCTCTAAATGCAGAAAAAGTTGACAAAATTCAACATCCTTTCACCATAAAAACCCTCAACAAACTAGCAATAGAAGGAAATTATTTTGATAGATTATAGTCATTTCAGCCTTTCAACTCTCATTTAGTACAAAATACAGCCCCAGTCACTTGCGGGTAAATGATATAATTTTGACATCATTTACCTAAAAATTTATGGCAAAAGCTACCTCAAGATCAGTAATCCTATTTGAATTTGTGCTTTACTAATCACAATACTGTTTGGGAAAAAGTAGTCTGTATATGTTTGAGACATTCTGTATTATCTTTTCTGTCATTTGGTATGCATATGGCTCTAAGGATTCCTCTTGCAATAACTCCTCTTGAGATTTTAGAAGGTGAATTTTATGGTATGTCATTGCTCTTCATTCTCATTCATATGCTCATATATTCATACTCATATATTAATATTCACTGAGTACCCATTATGTGCCAAAACTCTAGCCATCTGTTTTCTCCCTTGGGTTCTACATTTGTCCATGTGAGGGCAGCTCCCCAAGCATGATGCTATCTGTGTGGCTTCTGGACCTTTACTCACATCATTTTTCAGCCCTGGGAGCCTTTTCTCCCTTCTTCTCCCAGTCAGCTTCCAGCTGTCATTCTGGACTCTATAAAAACATCACCCACCCGGGAAAGTTTCATTCAGGATGACAGAACTTGTTCTTGGCACAGAGAAGAGGAATGAGGGTACAAGCCAACAAGAGGCCCTGGTCTTCATTATTTCCTCCTTTCCAAGGCTCTGGAGTTAGTTATCCTTCTATAGCCATAACCAAACTTTCTAGAGCTTGAGATACAGACCACATTAAATCTTAATATTTGGAAGACTTTCCAAAGATGGAGAACAATGCAGAATATTATAAATGCATTGGGATAAATATAAAGCAGAGGATGGTATCAAAATGTCCAAACTTCCAATTACAAAGTAAATAAGTGCTAAGGATGTAATGTACATCATGGTGACTACTGTTAATAATGTACATATTATATATGTGAAAGTTGCTAAACGAGTAAAATTTAAAAGTTCTTGCCACAAGAAACATAAATTTGTAACTACATGTAGTGATGAATATTAACTAGACTTAGTGTGGTGCTCAAGATAGACAAATAATGAATCATTATGTTGTGCAGCACCTGAAAATAAAATAATGTTATATGTCAACTATATCTCAATAAAATTCAATTTATAAAGCATATGAGGGATTATGGAAAGTTTGGGGGGAGGAACTGACATTTGTCTGGGAAATTGACAACTGCCTGTGCTTTGAAGTGAGGATTAAATGAGATGATACATTTGAAGCACTTTGCTAAGCACTAGCATCTAGTAGACTGTAATAAATGATAGCTCTCATAGTGATCACAATGATGACAATCACTGCCTACTGACATTACTAAGATAGAAGGTGGGCTTCATAATCAAGGATGAATATATAAAAAGGATATGAATCTAGAGGCCCATAAGGATGACTAAGATTTGCAAAAAGTGTGCTAAGAACACTCAAAAGTTTTTATTTGCTATGAGGAGGTCAAGGAAGTAACATAGTAAGGAGGCAAATGCTCTCTGTTTGAAGCATTCTGGTTTAATTTTAAGACAAGCATGGAAAAAATATATAAAAACTGTTCAATTCTCATTATACATCTGTTTCTTGAGAGAAAGATAAGGATGGAAGCAGTAGAATTAACATTTATAGGAGAACATAGATTTGACCGGGATAAGAAGACCCTTGCCTTTGTATTGGGGAGGGTGAGGATGGGATATTTTTTAAGTAACAGGAGTCTCAAGTCTCACCATTTCCTCCTTCTCAAGACTCCAGAATTCTATTCCTTCTATGCCCATGTTCCCATAGCCAATCTTTCTAGAGTTTGGGATGCAGACCACACAGAAGTTATCATCAAACCTTTAAGATCTAGGAGATATTCCTCTTCCTCCAGCAGCCAGCAAGTTCTGATGTCCATATCCTCTCTCTAAGGAAGACATTCTTTTGTATTCTTCACCAACATTTTGAATAGTTTCTGCATAGAAACATCTATATATATAAACGCCTAAGCGACCAGTAGACCGGTTGCTATGATGCGCACTGACCACCAGGGGGCATACACTCAATGCAGGAGCTGCCCTCTGATGGTCAGTGTGCTCCCACAGCAGGAGCACCACTCAGTTAAAAGATGGGCATCAGATGCCAGGCCCACGGCTGGCAAGTGCCACTGTGGCAGCACGAGCCTCTCCCAATCGGGACTGACTGGGCATGAGCCCGCAGCAGGCACAGTAGGGCTGGGATGAGGGGGAGTGGTGCAGCGCCAGGCCGGGGCTTGGGCTCCTTCCTGGCCGCCTGCCGCTTCAAGCACTACTACATCCCTTAGGGGATGTTGGACTGCCAGTTTCAGCCCGATCCCCGCAGGCCCGATTCGGAGATCAGGCTGAAACCAGAGGTCCAACATCCCCTGAGGGGTCCTGGATTGGAAAAGGGCACAGGCCAGGCTGAGAGACCCCACCAGTGCATGAATCCGGTTACTGGGCCTCTAGTTATTATATAATCCATGGTATTTAGGTGGAATGTGACTACTGGATTGATATTTCCATTGTTTTATTGGTTAGTCACTTGTAAACTGGGCTAAAAGAGCTAACTCCTTGCATAATATCCATTTCCCTGGATAAATGGAAAAATACATTCTGAGTTCCAAACAACTGATGTTATTATTCTTTAGGCAATTGAATAAATATGCCTTGAGCACCTTCTATAGGTCAGGGTTTGTGATTCAAAGCTGAAGGAAGACACAGTAGTCCCAAGGAGCTACTAACCACTCCTTTTGCTTCCTTGTTCTGAAGCAGTTCTGATATGTTATATTACAACACATGCCATATAATATACTATGGGAATAAAGGAGATGAAGTAATCACTGCTACCTGGGGTTTTAGGGTGGGTTTCAAAAGAGACTTTCAAGCTAAGTCTTTAATAGGCAGCAAAGGACCTAAAGAGTATCTTAGGTATAATTCCTGCGTGAAAAAGACACATTGGTTTGAATGCACAGGCACATTTGCTGCCCACTCAGGAGATAGATGGCCACCTTGCATAGAGTCAGGCCTAGTAGGTGAGTGAGGTCTGATCTTAAAAATAACTTGGAACATAGCTTGTTTCCAGAGTAATGACCATTTCCACACAAATGAATAAGATGGGCTCACCTCCACTGAGTTTACAATCTACAGACAGCATAAGAGGAACACCCTAAACATATCTCTACTCTGGCATTATCCCATGATCTAATAATTATCTATTTTCTTGTTCTTCTGCTCCCATTAGAGAGGAACCTCTGAGAACTGGCTGTCTGATTCCTCTTGGACTCCAGAGTCTTGCATAGAGCCTGACTCATAGTAGGTGCTCAAGAAATAACTGCAGAGTTAAATGGATGACAATGAAGAATATATGTGATTTAGGGTAGATATAAAACAGGTAAGAGATTAGGGAAGATGAGGAAAAATTTGATAGGCTAAGTCTGGATATGACTTTCAGGTAAGGAGGACAATAGTGATGAAAACAAGGAAGCAGGAAAGATGTGTAAAGAACAGTGAGGAATCTAACTGGCTGGAATTTAACATATGGAAGTAGAGGTGCATTATAATTTATCATAGGCCCTAGGCCTTTCCCATTTGTAAATCCCTTCCTTTACTAAAACATATTAAAAATTGTGTTGGTATAAAGCTAAATACAATCAGGCTGGACTCATAATCATTCATTATTATCATTATATTCATTTTTTCCTTCTGATTTTAAAGTTAATTAAAGTAAAAAATATTTTTCATAAGTTCTTAAAAATATCTGGGGCCCTAGGCACTGTGCTATCGTACCTGGTGGATAAGTTGGCCCTATGAGTAATAGATCAGGAGAAGATGAATCTGGAAAGACAGGGAAAGGCCGAATGCCGAGTGCCACCTATGGTCAGAAGAAGGCCGGTAAAGAATTATAGGAGAGTGAAATGATCGGAGCCATGAGAAAAAAGGATGGAGATGAAAATATATAAAAAAGGAATGGGAGGTTCTGGAAACAAAAAGACTAACTAGGATAGTATTGCAGGCACCAGGAAAGATGTAAAAGACTCTTCACTGGCAGACAGTATGAAGGGGTTGAACCGAAGTTCTGAAGGAAATGGAATCTGAGAGAACTGAAGCTCGATTTAATGAGGGGAGGAAGGGCAGAGGGGCAGAAATTAATTGTCATTTAAAACCTGGGTGACCAGAAAAATGGCAAGTCCAGGAGAGGACAGACAAGAGGATGAGTGGATTTGACGGATCTGCTAAGATACAGGGTACAAATTTATTTCCCAAATCCGAAACAGTAATTCTTTATGTTGCCTCAAAATTGAAACCCTCTTTAGCTCTCTGCTGCTACTTTGACATCTCTGCCACTCTCTTTATAAAATGCAGGCACAACTAAAGAAAACATAGCTATGTGCCTACCATACATCAACTTCTACTCTCAAAACATAAATTTTACTATAAAATCAGCACCTACCTGTCTGGGATAGTAAGTAATTACAGAGAGAAAATGAGAGAAAGAAGATTAATCAGACATAAACAGAACTGAAATATATTTCTCCAATTCACAAATATATATTTTAATATATACCTCATGCAAGAATGGAACAATTTAAGTATCTAGGGATTTTAGTTAAACTATGCAAGATAGCAATTATTCCATAAATGATCAAATTTAACTTTACCTGGGAGCCAAACTCAGATTTTTTTCTCCATTAATTATTCTCAGCATTATTAAAAGTGGTTTGGAACAAGGTAATATTACTACTGAGCTCATATTATAGAAACTCAGTAATCAGTATAATTGAGGATCATCTGAATGAGTTATAATTCAGCATGTTTTAATATTTTAGGAAAATTGTGATTTCATTGCTTTCAAATACAAAGAATAATTCAAATTGTGCTAACAAGTAATTGCCTACTAGAAGGTTTTTAACAAAGATATATCTAAGGGATAAATATGTACCTTTTGCAAACACCAAGTTTTAGAAATGCTTACTTACAATATTGATTTCTATGATGAATATATTTGTTAGGACAAGGCAAATTTTTGCCTAGCATAATGATATATAAATATACCCTAATAGGATCTCCACAAATGAGGTTTTACTTTATGTTTGTGTTTCTGCTAAATTACATTAACAATCTGAACTACAAAATATCATTTGTTTTTCAACCAGGTGTACAGAAATTCAGTGTCTCATTTTTCAGGAAGGTATTTTAGGACACACTCACCATGTGGAACAGGCTGAAAGCAGAAGAAACACACACACACACACACACACACACACACACACACACACACGCAAAAGGCTTCTGTGACATCAAAATGCACAGAGTCCATGGGTTTAATCTTCTTGCAAAGCCTATTAACTTTTACTTAGGTTTACTTCTATCAAGCTTCTTGATTAGGTTTCCTATCCCAGGGCAGTTTAGAACTATAAATGAGTAGTTTACAGGAACTGTTTTATGTGCTTTTCTACAGATCAGAAATTTAGAGGAAGCTGTATGTATGGACATGTTCAAAATGAGGTATTTACAATAGTAAAAAAATTGGGGAAAATTCAACAAAAAGAAAGAGGAAAATAAATTACAGAACAGCAATATAGCATAATGCTATATGTTTGTCAAAATAATTATATGATAATAGTCTTATTATGTCATATATTTTTTAATTATAAAAGTAGGTTAAAAGACTATAGTGCGGTAAAATGTCAACTATATCCAGTGTCCAATAGTAGGAATGTGACCATGCATGCACTCTATTCCAACCTATGGTAATAGTATAAAGAGAAAAACTATATGCAAATGAGGCAGTGATTGTCCTGTATAGCTTACTCTAGGGGAAGATCTGGGAGTTTATGTACACTACAAAGAATGATGTAAGAAAGCTGGAGAATTTGAAATAAATATAAAAAGAACTTTTTAATCTGCCAGCATAATAGTTTACTACTGAATTATTTTCCCATTAACTTATACATGTTATGATGATTGCTTTCTGGAAAGAACCTTGGCTTCAGAAAGTACAGAAGCTCCATTTCCTGGTGTCCTTTTTAGTTGACAGGAACTCTGAGTAATCTCTTCAGCCTGCTCTGTGAAGCGCTCTCCCTTCCCTTCTGCTCATCAGGAGGTCAATGATATGTAGATGGGGGAACACACAGGCCAGAAGGCCAGAGGACTTCATCAGAGGGTAAATGATGGT
The DNA here is from genome assembly GCF_951640355.1 of Cnephaeus nilssonii. Taxonomy (NCBI): domain Eukaryota; kingdom Metazoa; phylum Chordata; class Mammalia; order Chiroptera; family Vespertilionidae; genus Cnephaeus; species Cnephaeus nilssonii. The sequence goes on along the minus strand of NC_137085.1, from coordinate 59,408,692 downwards.
TATTTCTGGGAGATGACATTTCAAATGCAACCTATTTTCTTCTTTTCAAAATAATCAGTTCTTCAAAGTCATTGCAGGAAAAACCAAGAAATGTTAATAAAGGACAAAATTATTTTATTAACTGAATATATATGCTAAGTTAATAGATAAGAAGATAAAATATCATTAAGATATAAATTATCCATACAGGTTTTTTTATGGGAGTTGAAAAGCCATATCTACTCCATTTTGAACAGTAAAGAGATGAGTGAACTTTTAGAAAAAAAATAATATACCAGGACTTTATAAACCTATAGCAATTAAAACAATGTAATTCTGGTATAAGTATAAATGAACAGAGTAATAGAACTAAATAGAGAATATATATATGGGACTGATTGTTGATAGCTGTATAATCACATATCAACTTGGACAAGATAATGAGAAAGGTGTTTATGCATATTAGGAGAGGTAAAATTAAATTTTTATGTCAAATTATTCATTAACAAATTCTAGGTTAATTGAACATCAAAATGTGAAAATCACTACTTTAAGAAAATTCACAATATTTTTATGAGCCAAAACAGAGAAGGGTTTATTAAACCAGACATAATAGCATAAATCATAATAGAAAAAAATGTCAAATGGAATCCATACATTTAAAAATATTTGCATAACCAAATGCTACAAAGATAAAAATAAATAAGCTACAGCCTAAAAGGAAGGTATTTTCATATATAGAAAAATGATTAATGTCCAGAATATATAAAGAATTGCCGAAACCAGTTTGGCTCGGTGGATAGAGCGTCGGCCTGCGGACTCAAGGGTCCCAGGTTCGATTCCGGTCAAGGGCATGTACCTTGGTTGCGGGCACATCCCCTGTAGGGGGTGTGCAAGAGGCAGCTGATCGATGTTTCTCTTTCATCTATGTTTCTAGCTCTCTATCCCTCTCTCTTCCTCTCTGTAAAAAATCAATAAAATATATTTAAAAAAAAAAAAGAATAGATGCAACTCACTAAGAAAAAGACTACCAACCCAATTTAAAAAATAGGCAAAAGATACAAAAAAGCAATCAATAAAAAGGGAAATGGAAATGAGGTATATATTCCCAAATCATATATAATCAAAGAAAGCCTTTACAGCGGCACTTTTCATTTCACATCATTTTTATAACATTTGTACTTTTTTTAAAAATGGCAAGAACCATTAATTTTATCACAAAATTAGCAAGTACTCAATATATTTGTGACAGAAAAATGTTTACTATAAAAATTAGCAGCTAAATAGCATGGACTTAATATCCAAAATTAAATGAAGTGGTGATGCGCGATAAATTGTAATTGTGAAATAAGAAAGGCACTGGTATTTTGGAGGACTTATTGTATTTTCTATAAAATTAGATATGTCAGAAAAAATGAAAACAAGTAACTTTTTCTTACATGAATAATTGTAAGACAACTGTAGCTGAAGAGATTAAAGAAAAACACACACCGTATGTTCAATTTCTATTAAGCCAGCTTTTTTAAAATGTCAGGAAAGAGACAAGATTAAACTTTCTTAATTTTTCTAATTTCTTCAAACTATATTCCTTTGCCCATTTCAATAATAAGAGCTGATTATGATTTACTTTGCTGGTTGCTAAAAGAGGGTCAAATCCGAGCCATTCACAATTATGATCTCTGGAAGTTGAGGGTCTCCACAAGTTTCCGAGCACTGCCTCTCCTCAGGGTACAGGAAAGACAACTTTCCTGGGTCTATATCAAAGGGAAGCCTTTTCAGTGGTGAAGAATTCAGTCATCAGCCACATTTTCTGGAAAACTCACCTTTTCTAGTAAAGCCAACATCCATCTTGGCTAAGATCATGGTGCACTGACCAAAGGGTCAGGTGCAAATGGTTATGCAAGAAAACAAGAGTTGAATGACTATGAACCCAAACTACAATTTAGACATCATCAGTCATGTCCACACATCTCCTCAGAGTGATGGTAAGAAGCAGGGTGTTGGAGATCAACTAAGACTTTTGAAATAATGAACCCATGGGATCCGTCACTGGTTTCCCCAAACTGGAAAGACGATGTAAAATCCCTAGATTTGTTTTTAAAAATATGTTTTTATTGATTTCAGAGAGAGGAAGGGAGAGAGAGATAGCATCATCAATGCTGAGAGAGAATCATTGGTCGGCTGCCTCCTGCATGCTCCCTACTGGGGATCAAGGCCGCAAGTGGGGCATGTGCCCTGACTGGGAATCAAACTATGACCTCCTGGTTCATGGGTCAATGCTCAATCACTGAGCCACGCTGGCTGGGCAAGATCCCAAGACTTTAAAAGTGAGAGAAAGGGGAGGGGGAGTGAGGATGGGGATGCTTCCCTAGAACGTGAAGAAGCATTTGCAGGAGAGCACTCACAGTGAGGAACCACTGGGATGTCATAGAAACACTCACAATGAGGAACTACTGGGATGTCACAGAAACAACACATGAGCAAAACAATGAACCACTCCTAGCTTCAGTTTCTTCCTGTAAACATCACAGGATGGTCATGAAGAACAAATGGTATACAGGTATAATATGTAAACACACCTTAATAGCTTTCATGACTGTGGAGCTCAATGAATAACTTTCTAATTTTAAAAAACCCCAGCCAGGTGACAGGAATGCCTCTCAGGACAGATTAGTAACTGGCCCCTCCCCTCTTCCATTAGGACCCAGTTGAAATGTCATTTCTCTATAGTGTCCTCCTAATCACCTACCTAGAGTAAGTGTCTGCTATTCTCTACCTGGCCTTTTATTTGTTTTTCACATTGCTCTATCTCGACTCTCAACAATCTCATGAGGCGGTACTATCGTACTCCCATTTTACAGGTGAGAAAGCTAAGTCCAAGAAAAGTTAGGGCATGCATCTAGCAAGCGGTAAGTAAAGCCAGGATTTGAAGCCAGTCAATATGGCTCCAGCACCCTTGCTCTTAACCCCCATGCTACACTACATGATCTAGAATTTGAATTAAAAATTGCAATTAATAAAAACAAAAATGTGAATATCTGAACTCATCATTCACAAGAGGGTGGGATAGAAGCGAGTAGAAGTTGAATAAAGGAAAAAGGAAGAGAATTATGAAACACTTTTCTTGAAAGAAAACAAAATTTTTTTAGAAAAGGAGGGCACACAGGATTCAGCACCTGTGGGCATACGTAGTGTGTTGCTGGTGCATGCCCAAATCAGTCTGGGGAGTGCTGGCTTGTCCCAGCTTCACTGTCTTGGATTTAGAGTCTTAACTGTCAAAGTGAACTTGATGTTGCCGCCAACCTTCTAATCAGCATGGTGTGTACTCCTCTCATGCCTATGCTAATATCGTCCCCTATTAATACTTATATGTTTCTTTTAGAAGCATGTGACGCAAGTGTTAAAAGAATTAGTAGTGAGGAAAACTGCCTGCCCCATCAACAAGTATAGAAACCTGGCAGAGTTTCTATTTCCAGCCCTACCTGCCAATTACTTAAAATGAAATACTATAGGACTACACCTCATGCTGTGTTCCCATCTCAGACTAAAGTCAACCTTTTCTTCAAAACAGGACACACCTAAGGGTGTGTATGGAGCTCTTAAAAGGAACAACCAAAGTTGGATCTCATTTTTTTCACTTAGCACAAGCCTAGTATTTATTTTTAAAGTGGTTGCATTGAGGATCCTTTTACTAAAGAGATAAACCTTGGTTCAAGTAATCAATGAAATATGTGGGGGGAAATGCATTTCTATACAAGTTAGGATGTGCTACCAGGAGCAGTGATGTTATAAGAGGACATATCGTAGAACATTATAGGAAGATTTTTCCTAGTATATATGAAGGTTTAAGGTCCTAACTCTATTCTCATGACTAACATTCCCTCATTCAGGAAGAAAATAATTCACAAGCCTGAACATTCAGTGAACTGACAACACTGACTTGTGGGGTCTCTCTCATTCTTGAGACGGCTCTCCCATGTGGACAATTGTGAATCAGAATTCTCTGTGGAGACAGCAGGTGCAGGTGCCCCTACCTTGGGGTCACACCCAGAAACTCCCTCTCTGGCATTTGCAAGAGGAGGAAGAAAGGAATTCATGGGCACTCTCACATCAGAAATCTAAATGGTTCAAAAGTTTTAAGTCAAAGCTAATAAACCATTAAATAAAATATTCTACCTTCTCACCTTGATAAATAAGCCTCCATGACAACAAAATTGGAAAAGGTATAAAGCTATTATTTTTTAATGAATAATTGTCAGTGGGCATCATAGATGACTAATATTAACTATAATTGTGAATGTCTCAGAGTTCTGTTGATAGACCTACAATGTTTAGATGACCCATAAAATAAACACATACATAATTGATATACAGTATATGTTTATTTCATAAAATGTAATTTTCCTTGCCTTCATTTTGGTAAAATAATTCTATTATTGTTAAGATTTTCACATAGATATTCTTATATTGGCAGTAATCCTAAATTAGATTATCTTTCTTAAATCATCATAGTTCTTATATTTTTGTCATTACTTTTAATTTAGACAAATTTCCTTTTGCTGAGGCAATAAGTACTACAATTATCAATAAAATTGTTAAAGTAAAACAAATCTTAAAATGCCCCATTAGTTTTATATATTACCTTAATGTTCAAACAATGTAATGGACTCCCATATGATAATGTTTTATATTAATAGAAAAACAGTGTTTTAATTTCATAATTCAAATCACTGTCTCATATTCAACTTTCACTATCTCTGAAAGCAATATTCAGATATGGAAAGCATTTAGGATTTCTTCTTTCAATTTTTTCAATGAGGAATTATTATAAAGAAAACCAAAAGAGCAGTATATTACTCAATTTGTTAAAATCTTATTTCAATAAAGACTATCCCTTGATCCATGGTAGGCAGAAAAAAATACCTACAGAAATTAGCTTAGGATTACATATACATAAATGGTCTCCTGTCCAGTGTTTATGACATCATTGGAATGCCACTTTTGTTGCTTGTTTCCCAATTTCTTTTTACTTACTAAAACCATTTTTTATAAAATGTGTTAAAATATTTAAGTCCTTTATCAAATAAAGTAACCAAACTTTGACATTAATGGGCTTTCATGGAATTAAACTTTTACAAACATTATTAATAGCAAGCAACAGTTCACACCAAATGGTCATGGGTAGTACAAATTCAAAATTGCTTTCTATAAAAGAACATGATTCACTCTTCATTTATGGATTTTTGTGATGGCACATAACTGTTCCAGTGTATCATCCCTAAATTTAATGTAAATGTTTTGATTTAATGTAAATATTTTAATAACACTGAATTGCACTGGCAGACATCAGGTGTTCAAACGTGGCTATAAAGTCAATTTTGGTATGTATTTCATCAAGATGTTCTGTATTTGAATATGAGACATAATCTCATATTGTGCCAAAAAATATCATCACTATGAACATGTTAGAAGCCACACATCCCAATAACAAATACCCTAAGAAATTTCAAATGAGCTACTTGAAAATAAATTGTTTGATTTTAGAATATATTTTATGATAACATGTAGTATAACTATGGCTTAACATTAATTTCATTTAAAAAATAAAATTTAACATCTGCTTTGTAAATATGATTTGGGGTTGTTGGATGGAAATAACAGAATAATTTGGTTGTTATAAAAAGGACAAGGAAGTATGGGTTGATAATCTGACCATGAAAAATTAGCCTATAGATCACTAAAAGCAAACTATGTCTCTTACAACATTATATAAATATATTACATAAATTAAAAAAAAATTAATTAAATTTCCTTGGACCCAGATTCTATATTTTAGATCTCTCAAGTACAACCTTCTCTAACTGTGGTGTTCTCCTATCTGTTCTCTTTAAAACCTCTAAGTTCCTGCAGAGGTAAAATGATGACTATTTTACTCATTAACATTCCTAAAAAGTGGACAGAGAATATCATCATTTTATATTTACATACGTATACAGAGAGGAGCAGAAAATTAGAAGACACCTTTATGTTTTATTGTCAAACCACTGCATACAAGCGTTGGAGCCTGAATCTCATTTTCAGAATCTTTTCAAAGCAAGTTTCAGCTCTTGCAGAGTTCTGAGAGAAAGTAACACTAGAGGGCGCCCGCAGTTTGCAACTTAAAGGCTTATCAGCCAGCAACACCCAATGTTCCATCTGACAGACATCAACTCTAATTCAGTCCCTGAAAATGGGTACTTCATCCCACCTCTTTCCCATGATACTGGGAGAAAAATTTGATTCTTGCCCTCAGAAATGTTGAATTGTTAGCAGGATGACAATTTGTCCACAGACATTCAAGGTACAAGATTAGGTGAATCTGAAGTTCTATTATAATAGGGCAGAACAAGCATCCGAGAGGGAGCCCCAAGTCCTGATGGGAGTCTCCTGAGCTGGGCCTTGAAGGATGGAGTAGTTGTCCAGTGGAATGACAGGTAGAGAGGGTCAAGGAGACCGGAAGGGCATATGCAAAAGCACAGGCATTTGAATACACATGGATACTTGGGAACTAAAGTTAAAAGAGGGTCTTTTTAGCATCAGGGTTAGATTTTTAGTCTCAGGGTATAAAACTGTGATGTATACCTCAATGTTCAGTTTGGAAATCCTGGCTGGACATCAGCCAATGAAGGATCAAAAGATTATCAATTCCTGAACCAGAGGACAGAGTTCGAATAGGATCCTAGAGGTTTTTCTGTTTTGTTTGCTGTTTTTTAGTAAGACATTACCCACAGAGATTCTGAAGCTAAATGAATAAAACTTTTGCTTTAGAATAGTGCTTTTCAAAATTTAAATGGCTGCCCATTTGGTTTATTAAATCAATTTGGTAGGTGTTTAAACTGGCATCGTTAGAATGAAATAGAATAGGGGTGGGGACAAAATAAAAAGAAAGTATCTGAGAATATCCCACATACTAAGGGTGTTATTTTGTGAAATATCTATTTCAGTTTGTGTATGTAGAGACTAGGGAAGCAATGCATTTCTGTGTGGATGGTCATGGTCTTAAAATTTTTGAAAAAATTCGGACCTAGAAGTTAACTAAAAAAGCTATATAATTAGAAAGTAAAAAGCATTTTAAGAATAAAGAGATATTGGTGACATGAACATTTCACTGTTTTGGAGAAAAGGAGAGAGAAAACGAATTGAAGAAGATTTAAAGATTTGGACCATTGAACACTATTTCAGGGTTCAGACCTGCAGTTTGGAGTTGATTCCATAGTGCAGGGCTGTGAAGCTGGCTGTATTCACCTGTCTGTCTCTGACCAGCCAGCCCTGGTTCACCCTAAAAGTGGCTTCCAGGTGGCTCCCTCAGACCTTCCTTGCTGCTCCTCTTGTTATAATCTCTCATTCTGTCTTTCACTTTTTCTTGATAACACTTACCACAATGTGTCTTTATTTATCTGTGTTTGTTTCTCTAGTGTTCCCTCTTTGTTTCTAGATTGGCTTTAGACTCTATGGTGGCAAGTTTTACTTCTGTCTTTGATTGCTCCATAATGCCTGACCAGGCACTTAGTTAATATTTAAGGAACAGAGAGTCAGAAAAACTTGTGAAAGATTTTAAGATGAGCAAAAAAAGTCCTGGGTGTTCTGTCTAGGGCACCATCGAGGTTATCTAAGCAGTTCAAGGTCTGCACTATTTTCAGCTCTACAAGTTGTAGAAACTGATATTCTGTAAATGATTCTCATCCGTAAAATGCAAATGGTTTGGGTGAATAAGCAATTATTACCCCAGGGACATCGACCAGTTTTGCATCTATTAACAAATTCATCTCAGTATTCCTGAAAGCCTTTTGAAGTTCTCTCTTTTAAGCCAATTGTAACATTTTACAGATTCCTGAGTTATATGAAATCTTTGCCATGCGCTCATTTTATATTGTTTTTAAGTCACGATTTTATCTTTTTAAAAATTCATATCTTAATAGGAGGAAAGAAAGAAAATGGAGACCCATTCTAGAGGAATGGTTCGCCTGGGCTGTGGCTCTTTTAAGAGAAAGAGTCAGACAAAGGGAAGAGAAGGAAGACATCAGAAAGAAGACCTGTTTTGTAAGCCTAAGGTGAGCTGGCAATGGAGCATTCTTAAAAAACAGAGATTGCTTTAAACAGAGACATAAACATAAACATAACATGTAGGAACCGATCCATGTTTTTTCCACGTATTCCATGCTGACAAGGCCTTTTCATCGTTAGGATCCACAGCCTAGAGAACCTGACACAAGTCCAGAGAGATAATTCACAGGATGGTTACATTTCCCCCAGCGCCTACGTGCACACTGGCATGTCCTATGCAGTTACCATCAAAATCACCAACTAACAAAATCAAACAATTATCCATTTTATGTCACTCAAGTAGAGCAAAGAGGAAGTAAGAGAGTGGAAAAGATCAGTATTATTCAGCAAAAAAAGTAGTTGCAAGTGTGTTTCAATAAACAAAGATATCGTTCAATAAGAAAAAATTACACCCGCACAGCTAAAACTTGCATTTCTTAAAGATCGCCAACCTATTCTATTTTAATTAGAATGGCTAAAATCATTAAAGTGAATTCGGATGGTTTATTTAGATTCAAGAATTAAGTTCATCAGGGCTGCTCTATAGCTTTATAAAATGAAGCTTCATATACTAAATCTGGACACAGAGTTTGAGCAGAGTTTGGTTTTGGTTCCATGGTCTAAATACTTATAAGAGGTCTCAAATGAGTGTTCACATACCTGTCAGTAATAGGTACTGATCCAATAACAGAAGGCCTTATGCTACACCAAGAAGTGTGCCGTATTCGGCAGAACAATAGTGAAGTTCTAATGATGATATAATGCATGACAGTAACTGAACTGGTTTCTCGCAGTCATCACAATCAGGTCTGCCTGGCATGAATTTTACATGCATTTTTATCTCAAAGATGTTTTTCAATTGGAAGAAAACATAACAAACATTTCAAAGAGGCAAAAAGCATAAGGAACTTGTACAAAGTTCCTACAAGTTTACACCATGCATGTTTGAATTTGCAAAATACACAGACACACACATCTTTGCATAACATAAACCTAAGTTATAAGTAGTAAGTAATGCTTTCCTTTATACAGCTAGTCACAATTCACAAACATTTTTTAGTACATTACCTTCCTCACTACCTTAGCAATCCATTCATTGTTATCATCCCTATCTTATAGATGATAAAGTCAAAGTTAGAAATCTGGTTTGTGGCCACAGAACTGAAAAAGGGCAAAAGTTAAACATCAATCAAGGTCTTCCGTTTCCAATTTTCTTGTTTTATTCTCTAAATACAACTCATCCAGGTAAAACAAAAATTATTATGACATGTTACCCATTATTGCAGTGAAAACCATTCACACAGCCTGGAAAGAGTCCCGGCTCCACCACTTACTGGCTCTGTGATCTTAGTCACGTTACCTAACCTCTCTGTGCCTGTTTCACCAGCTATGAATTGGGGATACTAACATCACCTCTCATAGCAATGTCATATGGATTTGAATATTCATGAAGCATTTAAAACAGTGTCTGCCACACAGTGAATAAGGGTAAAATTCTTCAAATTTCAGCTTAGCAAAGTAACACATTGACGCTGAGGGCCTGGTTGCTGGCCTCGACACTAGCTGATGGCCATGCATCCGATGATTCATGGGCTGCAGGTGCAACCCCACATTTCATAGGACAGAGCTTCCAGCATCCATGCCCACACAGTCCAGGGGAATCCTGCCAGCAGGGGTCTCTGAGCTCCCTTCTCTACATTTCACTGAGCAATTTCCTGGCATCCCACCCAAGGACACAGAGAAACTCTGCCTCTTGGATTCATAGTCTCTTTCTAACCTGAGGTAATAATTAAATATTGTATTTCAAGAAGCTACATTCTTTTATATTTCAATTTATTGTAAATAATGGCAGCTGCCACTTATTGAGCACCTACTATGTGCAAAACCCTGTGCTAAGTGTTTTGAGCAATTTTTGTACTCCTTGCAAAGTGTGCATCATTACATCCATTTAATAAGTGAGACTCTGAGGGGTCAGTTTATCCAAAGACACAGAGCAAGTTGCAAAAGCAACATTCAAATGGTTCACAGGTGATAACTCTAAAACCTGGGTCCATGGCATCACACGGTGCTTCCTTCTAAGACCTGTTCATGCAATATTTATTTATCCTATCTTGTTTTAGCCTGAAACAAAACCAAATTTATCTTTTTTTGTTTTGCTCTATATTGTTTCAACACAAACTGAGACCTCTTAGATATATAAACGAAATAACAATTTTCTAAGGGGACGAAAAACAGGAAAGAGAAAATAGAGTTTTGGCCAGATAAAAAGTTAACCTAAGCCCTCGTTGGTGTATCTAAGTGGTTAGGTCACTGGCCTGCTGACTAAAGGGTTAAGGGTTTGATTCCATGTCAAGAATCAAACTGGGTTGCAGGTTCAATCCCCAGTCCCAGTCTCAATAGGGCACCTGCGGGAGGCAACCAATCAATGTGTCTCTCTCACATGGATGTTTCTCTCTTTCTCTCTCTCATCCTCCCTCCCTTCTACTCTAAGGAATCAATGGAACAAATATATTTGGTGGGGATTAATAGCAACAAAAAAAGTTAACCTAAGAAACATATGCTCTAAGGGATGTAAAATGACTAGCACCGGACCAGGAATTCAACTTCTCATCAACATTAATGTATTTAACTTCTTGTTAAATACCTGAGGAGAATCATGCAATATTAAGACTATGCACAGCCCCAATGTGATTTAGGCACATAGTAGTTACTGTTGAGTAGAGTGGTGTGGCACTATTCAGAAATTACCATTAATTAGCCAAACAAACCTGAGTTCTAATCTTAAGTTGGTCAGTAACAAGTGGAATGATTTTAAGCAAGTTACTGAACTTAAAGTTTAGTTCTTTTGTCACCTGTAAAATAGTATTTATCTCACATGGTGATTGGGAGCATTAAATGAGATACCATTTTGTAAAGTAAACTTTCTAACAAGTAATATAATAAAAATAATAAAAATCAATGCTTGACAGCTATTGTTATCATAATAATTCTTGCAATTCCTTCTTTCCTCTCCTCCTTCTTCCTCTCCCCCCTTCTTACCCTCTTCTTTTCTCTCCCTTTTACATCCTTTTCCTTCCTATCTGTTCACCTACAGTATTCATTTTAATTCCATCCAAGTGAAGAGATTTCTTGATATTTTAGGGACCAACTTTAGAGTGCTACCTAATACAGCAAAGTGCTAGCTAAGGAAAAGCTGGGATGCAAAATAAATAAACATGGCTTCTTCTTTTTTAAAAAAAACTAACCTTCTTAACAAAGAGTGGGGATAATAGCCTAAATATGGGGACATGAAAATGGATACAGCAGTGTAAAGAGAGGCCCCAGGGAATGGACCATTCCAACAGCACAATATGGTGAATACGGGCTGGACTCTGCACACAGTGTTTCTGGACCATGGAGATGAGAGGGACAACATAAAGTAATAATAAAATATAATAACTTGAACTCAGTGAATTCAAAAGAGAACAAAGAATAGTATTTTCTTTGGGAACTTCATTAAAGGGAAAGGAGGGATGGAAAATAAGAGAGGAGGAAAGAGGGAAATATAGGACCCATAACTCGCAAACACATCCAGGACTCCCAGCTACCTTGGCTCCATGTCAATCACCCACACAGCTCTGAGAAAGGAAATACATAGTGTACATGGAAAATGCCTCCAAACAAAGGTGGCAGGGGTCAAAGACAAAAAAGTATGTTCTAACAAACACTTTCCTGGACAGAGGTCCCAACTTTTGGCTTCTGCACTGTAAAGATGATCCTTAGCGCACAACTGAGGTGTCACAAAACTAATGCTGGGACATTTCCATGGAACAATGTGAGAACTTAGCTTTTGTGAGGGAGCCTCTTGATCCCAAGTCTCATGAGACAACGACTTCAGAAGTGAATGCTAGCATTTACTTGCTCTAGAAAAATGTGAGCGAATTCACAGGAGAGAACAGAGTCTAGGGAGAGGACAGGCTTTGGAACCAGAGAGATCTGGGTTTGTTTGTTTCCTGTGGGACCTTGACCATGTTTATTGACCCCTTCGTGCCTCAGATTTCTCAAGGTTGATGTAAAATTAAGCCCAGGAATGGTAAATCATCTAATAGAGATGAAATGTAAGAGACACTAGAACATTTTATTGAGGCTAACTCAAAACAGAAAAGGCAAACATAAATCCATTATTGTATTTATTTAAAACTAGCAATAAAAGATAAGTTTGTTTTGAAAATACAAATTCTGAGAACGGTAAAGTCATATCCTCAGAAGTTACTGTGTATTTTCATTTTCACCTTTCCCCATTCTGAGATCAATTAAACTGGTAATTCGTATTTCTAAGAGCATTACAGTGTATATAATTATAACTAATGCTTAAAGTCTTTTGATGACTTTTTAATTGTTTCAAAAGAATAAAATCAGTGTTTATATACCACCCTAGGCTATGATTCTGTCAGACCTCATTAACAAAACAGGACTGAGCTTGATCTCTTCCTGGAAGAAAGCCCTGTGATGGGACACAAGGCAGGTCCAAGACTCATGCCCGTGGCCCCACTGGGGATCTGGGCCTCTCCTCAGCCTGTGGGAACCTTACAAAGGATGATTTTGGTGTAACTGTGCTTGTGGCATTTTGACTGTTGTAATGCCCAATTCTAATCTCAACCCAATCACATTCACTACTTCTTACCAGTGCCATAATATACAGTAGATAAAAATGGACAGATATGTTCTCCTAAGCTTGTTCTAGAACCAACAACTCTGAACAGATGGTGCTTCTTAATTCTTATGTTAAAGTTATTATCCAGGATAATTAGATTGCTGGCTTTGGGCATCATTTATTTTACCATAGTCCATAGATTCCTTTTCCCTTGTGAATAGCTGGGTGAACCCAAATACATCATGCTGAGCAATACAAGGCTTCTGGAAAATCAATCTTTAGATATTCAGATGTGTCTACCTGGAAGCAGAATGGTATAATGGTGAACAGGAAGGCTTATGAGTCTTGCAGATGTCTGTACATCTAGTTGCTATGCATGGAAGTCACTAGACTTCTCAATTTTCTCAAGTTCATATTGTATCTATCACATAGGGCTGCTTAGGGAATACCTGAGGAAAATCCCAAAGAGCAGGTAGCCTGAAGTAAACACTAAAGAGTACTATTAATGTTGTTAAAAGTTCTATTGAAATAACCAGACATAATACTTGTGCCCATCTCAAGATGACAGGATTTCAGATTCTCCTATTTACATCTATGGAACACTTCAGTGAGTCACACTTCTCTCCCTCCCTCCTGACCAAAACAATTCTGTGTTTCTTTTGCTAATGTGGCAACCAGGGAGGACACAGAGGTCTTCCTCCCTCTCTACTGTATTTCTCACATGTAAGTGTAGGACAACGTCTCCTTGTAGATCAGACTCTTTCACTGACAATGTGACACTGGGCCAAATATGACGTTCTATGGCCTACCTAACTTCATTCTATTTCCTCCAGATTTACCTTTCAGAATAGTCTGTATTTTTCCTGTTGGTTTTCTATTATTTCTTATTTTTCTATCTTATTCTATGTGAACTTGTGAGCTTCCTCAAATCCTTTGTGAATACATATGAATGTGCATCCTATATAATAAAAGGCTAATATGCAAATCGATCGAATGGCAGAACAACGGGTCGCTATGACGCGCACTGACCACCAGGGAGCAGACGTTCAATGCAGAAGCTGCCCCCTGGTGGTCAGTGTGCTCCCACAGGGGGCGCGCCACTCAGCCAGAAGCCAGGCTCTTGGCTGGCGAGTGCAGCGGCGGTGGTGGGGGGAGCCTCTCCCACCTCTGCAGCAGCGCTAAGGATGTCCAACTGCTGGCTTAGGCCTGCTCCCCATGGGAAGCTGCCAGTCAGACATCCCCTGAGAGCTCCCGGACTGTGAGAGGGCGCAGGCCAAGCTGAGGGACCCCTCCCCCTCACACACACACACCCCAGTGTACAAATTTCGGGCACTGGGCCTCTAGTAAGTATATAATTTAATGTTTTATTTTCTTGAGGGCTCAGGTCTTGGATGTTATGTTTTAGGAATCCCAATGCTCAAATTTCTATTCCAATCCATTTTTTTTTATCCTGAGCCTATGCTTTATAGTATAATTATCTATCTGCCTATCTATATCCCTCAACTCCTTAATTACATAGTCCCTATAATCTTTCATTGTCTTTCAACCAATGTCCAACTTGCCCATCTTTAAAGTGACTTGGCAAGAGCACAAACAGCATCACTTAGTACAGCCTGGAACTCATGTCTGGCAGGAAGTATTTGGCAGGTGAATATACTGTTTCCCCTATTCTCTGGCCTCCCATTAGAGGCGCCTGGGGCTGCGGAGCAGCGGGGTGCACTATGGCGCTAGGTTTCAGGAAGGGGCCTCCAGCTGAGTTCACTGCCCTCTATGTATAGGGCAAGGCTTGGTAAGGCCTTCTGAAATTCATGGACTGCTTTAGAACCAAAGGCTCAGCTTAGATCTAAGCTGGTGAGGGGAGAACTGACAGCTGGAGACCTTGGCAGTCCTAGAGCTCTGTGTGCCATGAGAGCTGAGTTTGGGTATAACCACTCCTGCTGGGAGGCAGCATCCTGGGTTCCAGTCAGCTAATTCTTAAGCACTCTAGAAAGAGCTCTCGGGGTCATTTGTCTGACAATCTGCTTATTTCGCTTTTCATCCATCCTCTTAACCCACTCAAGAGAAGAGTGAATGTCTACTCTGTGCTAAGCACTTGAGTGAAAACCAGACAAAACATGATCCTGGCCTCCAAGGAATGCATTTGGCCCTGAAGAGGGAAGCATATATGCAAACGAATAAGGGGACAAAAGTGCTACAAGTGCTAGGATAATTATGGGTGTTCAGGGTGCAGTGAAGGCCTTGAGGAGGAGACCTCATTCCCGTGGGAGTCAGGAAAGCCTTAGTCTGCAGGTTGGGAATGAAGAAAGGTTTGGAAGACAGAACTTATTCTGGTGGGCAGATGGGTTTAAAGCAATATATCAAGTCCAATGAAGAGACCAACTTGAAAGATAATTAAAATATCTCAGGGATCATCATTGGTAGGACCGGATTCTGGCTCCACTGAAGATTGAGTAGGTGTATTGAAACGATAGTAGCATTAACTGAGTTCTGTATGAAGTCCCAAACATCACTCAAATACTGAGTATTTAACATATGTTATCTTTAAACCAATTCTTTGAATTTTATATGGCTTTATCTTTTTTTGTTCTTTCAAGAAACCTACTGAAATTTCTCTTGGTCACACAGCTTTCATATGTTAGAAGCAGAAATTTAATCTAGTTCTATCTGAATCTACAGTCATGTTTTTTCCTCTATAACTTCATGTTTGTCTGGAAAACAGATGGACTTTATCAAATTTTTTATAACCTGCTTTATTTCAGCCATCATAACAATCACAATCATAGTCCTGATAACAAGGTAACAGCAAATCATGTTGAATGATTTTCTTATAAAATATCCTTAGAAAGTATATCAATTTAATGTATGAGACTTTAAAAAAAAGGACAAATTCACTTTTGCTAAATTAATACATCCGGTATTCCTAGGTACTTCTATATTTTCCACAATAAGTTTTCAGAGCAAAACAGTGATATGTATATTATTATTCCTATTTCACAGATGGAAAAACTAAGGATCATTAGGTTTGATATACATTTCCCAAGACATACAAGCAATAAGTTGCAAAGCCAGAATTCAAATTGAGGTCTTCAAGATCTCAAATCCCATAAACTTACATATTTATTACACTATAAGAACAAGACTAGGGCAGAGCAAATTGGTCTTCTTCCTTTTATTGGTTTTATATAGGAGAGCCCTGGGCTATTTCCTTAAATTCCTGTTCTGATCTCAATAAAGGAAGATGAAAAGTTTTTTAGCCCACTGTGCTTTCTAAGGACATGATGTTGTATATTCTGCAGTAGGGAAGGTGGGGCAGAGAAAAAGTGAAGGAGGAATGTTCTTAGGAACCTTCCAAAAATGTCTGGTGAAATCCAAGTTGAATCTTATTATTAATGAGAGAATGTCAAGAGAATACATGAAAGCAGCTAAAAAATGAATGATGATGAAAGCAACTTAGCATAACGAAGCATGTTCCCCTTAATCAGAGATAACTCGACATCATCCAGCACAGTAGACATACTGGAAGGTACATGGCTAAATCATCAAATTTATTGCTCAAGGAAATTCCCAAATGGATACAGCCAAGCATTTCCTTAACAAGGCCAATGTGCTGAATTCATTTCTGGACCAAATTTTACTCTCTGTGGGAAATCAATGTCTTTCCTCAAATTCCAAAACATTGTTTGATAAACTGTCTATGCTTTCAGTAAAAAGAAAAAAAATAAGGCATCTTAAGTTATAGTACATCAAGCAACATAGATGAAATTTCACAGGGACATAATCAGGAATTTTTCCAGATTAAATATTTCATAGTTTGATAAAGTTTCTCAGTGTTGAAAAATATCAGCAGAGGTGACGACTAGAAATCTAGCATCAGAGAGAGCACAGTTCCTAATTCATGTGAATTATGTGGTTCTGAGGGCCATCATGTTTATTTCTGGAGAATAAGAAAAGTATATTAAAAGAAGACATCATGCAACACCTTCTTAATTAGCTCTTCCATTTTACTTTCTTATTCTATTGCTAGGATCACATGAAGAAGAGGAAAAAGAGATATGTGAATACTTATTTATATTGAACCTATTAGTTTTCAACTTAAACATAACTCAATTGGAAACTGTGCCCTGAAGCATTACTGTATTAATTTATATTTATTTATATGTTGCAATGTTCCCCTGAAGAGCAAAAGCATGAGAAGTAGATGTATTACTTGAGTGAACAATTATCGGACCGTATCACTCCAAGTCAAGTGAGGTGCACATTAAGCCATCTTTGTTTCTAAGTTAAATACTAGTCCAGACCAAGTAAGTCATATGGGCTTGTTTTCCTTGGTATAACGTTTAGGGGGTTTTGATCATTATTTCTTAGCATAGATAACTTCCCAGCATAAAATTAACATTTATTATAATATATAAACACTAACCAATATTTCAATGACATCTGTCAACTTTTTAAGAAGTGTAACTAAAGAGATTTTGACCATTGAAGAAATTGAAGCTAAACATACACTAATGTTTTATAAAAAGATTTAGCAACACCATCTCACAATCACTCATGCAGATATTTTCCATAATCTTAGAGTTCAGCATCTCTGTCCCAACAGCTTAGCTTTTCCTAAAATTTTATCAAGGAATCCCCAAGGAGGCCCATCTACTCAGTTTGGTTTGCTTTAATAGCCAGGTTTCTACAATTGAGCTTGACTACATCTATTCCATTAACATCTATAAGCTTAGCTTCCCAGAAGTCCAACTCCACAAACGCTTCTTTCATGATAAGGTAAAGAATAAAACAATACCCATGCACATACACACCTGAAAATGCAAATAAACTCATCTTATTTCTTAAATTATTCACATCCATAGCTCCTTTATTTCCCAAGCTGCCGAATTTATGTAAGAGCAGTTGGCCTGAAAGGGTGGGTAGGATATGGAAAGAGGAATGCAAACCTGGAGAGCTCTCCAACTTCACACAAGATGCAACTAAAAGCTCTATGCTCTAGGATGAAAGGCAACGTCCCTGAGATTGGAGTTTTGCAACAAAACTTCCACCCGGGGCATGTTCCACTCAATGTCCTAAAATATACAAACTTACTTGACTGGTCCTAAATAGAAAATGAAAAGTAAGCTATGAATTATTTTTTCTCCCAAGGTTCAAAAATGTGCTTTTAACTTTTTTTTTTTTTTATGGGACAATGTGAATCAGCTAACATTGTTTCCAAGAATAAAGACAGAAATATATGGGAAAAATCACCCTGTATAGACATCCAATTAAAAATCTGTTAAACATCTTGACGAATGAACATATGACTTCCATTTCTGCAAAGGAAATAGAAATGACTTAAAAGGGTATTGAGATAAACAAGTTTTCAAGTGTGAAGCTAATGTCTTATGCCCATTACAAATAAGGCCCATGGCTCATGGCATTTGCTTGTACATAAATTGTCTCACAGTGATGGATTTTAAACTATCAAACAAAGATCCACATGTACCAGCCCTTTTGAGATTATGAAGCCAAAGTAAACACCATGAAGACAAATGTATCCATGAGAATGCATCATTACTTCTTCAGAACCATTTTCAAACTTTTAACCATGTGCTTAAAAATAGCATCAAACTTGGAGTCAGAACTTGTGTTTGCTCCCAGCCCTGCCACTTTACTAGCATGTCACTTAGCCCTTTGACCCTAGTCCGTCATCCCTAAAACGAGGCTAAGATGACCTGTTTTTGTGGTTGTCAGGAGGATGAAATGAAATCATGAGAGTGAAATTGCCTGGCACACAGCTTGGCACATGGGCAGACTTCCGAGGGGCAACCTTGATCCTGACCACCATAGACAAGGTGATGGTAGGAACCATTCTGAGACCTCCCCAGTCAGATGCTTGAATGTTGTCTCTCTCAACTACAGAAAGGACTAGAGATAGGCTGTTAGATGGGAGAACCAATTCAGTGGTGAAGAACTGGTGAACTCAAGTATTCTGGGTATTTTACTCCTTGAAGGACATGAGTGGCTAAAACCCCTTCCCTTCCAAAAATAAATGAAAAATAACATAAATAATAACAGCTAACATTTTATGAGTGCTTACTATATGTCAAAAGCAGATTAGGTGTTTGTATATGTTATTTAATTGAATCCTCGCAACTTACAGGGATGATAGTTAAACAAGGACTAACTGGTTACTAGTAATCCATGCATTTTTAAATTGGACACTGTGAAGAGGTTGAAATGGCTTTTTTTTTTTTTCCTGAAGACAATCACTTCTAAAAAGATTAAGCTCAGATGACACTCACTCCCTAGTGTCAGATAACACCCCACTGAGGGAGTCATAGGAAACTTGGACTTGGCAGGGAGTAATCAGAGTACAGCTTGGGGAACTTGGGTGTTAGGGAAGTCTGAGTGGGCAGCATTGTATGGGAGAGGGGTGGAGGACAAGAGAATCACTGTTTGTCCTTTGCCAGTTGGGCTCAGGTGCCAGGGTTCTGCAACATCAGTTTTGTGCAATCCTTGACAGTTGGGCCATGAGGAGTATGTACTGCCAGGGCTGATGGAAAAGCCTGGGGCAGAAAGAACACAGAGAGGGTAACCTCTGCAGCAGGAACAGCAACATTATTGTGCTTCAGCCATCTCTGACCTCCTTGAACTAATGCTTTCACCCCGTCTACACGCCCCATCCACTTGGGTTGAGGGACAGGGACAGGCAGAGCAAGAAAGCAAAACATGTCAACATTATTACTGGCCATAGGGTTATGGCACAGAGCAAGCTGCTTTCCATATCCCATACAGGGGTCCCCAAGCAACAGTAGGGAACCTGTGAAAGTTGTTGTGCAAGAGGACTGTCCAAATAGTTAGGCCTGTTGCTTCCTCTCTTTTGATGTGTGTGACATATTGCGATTCTGTTTTTCCTTCCGTTTCTCCAGTAACTCTTTTTTTTTTTAAAGTGTATCTTATTGTTGAAAGTATTACAGATATCCTTTCCCCCTCCCCCACCGCTGACTCCCTCCATCCTGTACCTAATCCCTGCCAGCCCTTCACCACACTATTGTCTGTGTCCATGGGTTATACATATATGCATATAAATTCTTTGGTTAATCTCTTCCCTTCCCCCAACCCTACATTCCTCAGTCTGTTCCATGCTTCTATGTTTCTGTATCTATTTTGTTCATCAGTTTATTTTGTTCATTAGATTCCACATATGAGTGAGATCCTGGGATACTTATCTTTCTGTGACTGGCTTATTTCACTTAACAGAATGCTCTCTAGGTCCCTCCATGCTGTCTCAAAGAGTAAGAGCTTTCCAGTAACTCTTCAATGGTGTTGCCCCACCTGTATATGATTCTTCCCCACTATCCTAACCCACTGGAGAAAGATCACTATCAATTCTTAGTCACCTTGTGGTCTAGCTTCATCTCACAGCCACAGGCTCAACCTTTAAAAGCCTTTTTAAAACCTTTAAAACCATTCTCATCTGGACTTGAGAAGTCTGCAGTGACTGGTGAGGTTAGAACACAATCTTGCCATTAGTTTGGCCGCTGGGAATGGGTTGTAAGAGGAATAGGAAACCTGAACAACAGTAGCTTTATTTATTTTGCCCAATAAAAACTTTGGAAAAGCTGGTCCAGATCTGGTACAATGACTCAAGGGTCACTGACCCCACTCTTAGTGTAGTTTCTTTAGCACATTTTGTCTAAATATTCTTTATATCTTTTATGTCTCTGGTTAGACAATTTTCATGTATATTATATATAACATTAAAATAAGAACTTTATAAACCAGGAATAAGCTACTTTTATAGTTTGTGCTTGAGGTAAAAGCTTCTCAATGCATGTGCATTGAATGAATAAAACTCTTTAGAAATGGAGTTATATGAGTATTTTAAGTTGGTCAAGCTTTCCTCCTTTCCTTAAAATCCTACAATGAGTAGTTTTATGTCTTTCCATTTTTTTTCTTCAGTATCAAGTCTTCAAAACAGTACTCTAAATATCTTCTTAGTTTGTAAAAAAATGTAGCACTGAATATTTGTGAAGTAATCCATAAGTTGTACCATGAAAGGAATTTAGAAATGTCTTATCCAAGAACCATAGGTTGCTGTCATTTATGGTGGGAGAGCACTGGAGGATATTATAGCTTCCAAAATCTTATCTCTTTTCTCCAAGACTCTTTATGAAGATTACATATCCCCATTGACATGTTCAAGTTGTATTACATTTGATCTGTTAATAATCATAATTCAGGCAGTAAACTTGATACTATTTCTTTAGTGCACCTAAGAAACTGAAATATAAACAGTACTTGCCCAGATCAGAGAGCAACTCAGTTTAGAATTTAGTCTCCTTGACATACACCCAGTGGCAGCATAAAACAAAGTCCAAGGAAACAGGTCTTATTGGAACACCATTACTGAATTATTAAAATATAGAAGGATGATATGTAATAGACTAAATCATGGTAAGAGTATAAAGGGGAGCAACAAAGAATATAAATATTCCTATTAGAAAAGTGAAGCAGAATTAATTAATGTTAAGCATGAGGGCAGTAAGAAAATGAAATGATCATTACAAATACACCTTTTTCAGGAAAGACTGAACTATCAATATCAAACAACCTGACTCGCACACCTAGTTTGCTTCATCACAAGTAAACCTTAATGCATTCATCATAGAGGACTGGTATGCAATTACGACTAAAATAACAATAAAGTTTTCATTGCAAGAGCCTAAGAATCCTCTTTATTACTCTCTTCTTTCAAAGCCTCCCTTGAAATGGTATATTATAACCTCAAGAAATGGAGAGAGAATATGAGCATAATAAAATATGTCAAGAAAGAGAGTAAGACAAGTCTCTGGAATAATAATCTTCACAAAGCCCTCTAAGAATCGATGTCAGTTACCACAGTTATTTGCAGTCTGAAGTGACATCTTAATAAGAGTCCTGGAAACTCATGAAAGCTGGGTCTCGGGCTGGCAAGTGTATTTACAGCTGGTAATGAGATTCAAGCAAGAAGAAGCCTTCCTGCAGAGACTTGAAGGAGCTGGTTTTTTTGAGCTCCGGATCCAGGTGATCTGATGCTCAGCTAAGAGCACCTGTTCTGTCCCAGGTAGCAGGCCACTTTCTCCAGGCTGTGGGCGAACCCGGCCAGACGCCCTCAGGAGGTTTGTGTCCCTAGGGATGGAGGGAAACAGTGGCCTTGGAAGCCCCCATCTCCCAGCCTTGTTGTTGGGGCTCTAGGGGCGGGGACTCTGAAGCTCCAAGGCCTATCAACAGAAGCTCCTTCTAGCAATTTTCAGAGGGTTCATGGGAGGGAGGGACAAGCTAATTTCTTTTTCCTCTCACCCTCATCTGTCAGGCCAGATGACTGCCTGGCGGGCAGCCACCCAGGCAAACTATCAGGGCCTGCTCATAAGCATTCCTCACGGAACCCAGTCCCCAACTGGCACCTTCCAGCAGAAATAGATGACCTAAATATTTCTTTTGGAGTCCTCTCCTGTTTCCTTTACCACTGTAAAAACGATTATAAGAGGATAATTTTCATCTGCTTATTTGTAACATCATCTCAGATTTCATGTGGAAATCTGGGTTACTTTGACACCTGCAGGCAGGTTAATGAGAAAACAGGAAGGCTCATTTGCCCTAGGGCCATGTTAGAGCAAAACCCACTACCCTGGAATGGCAAAGACATAGCGCCACCTCGTGGTAGATTATCAGAACTATTCTTTTCAGTCTTGCCAGGGAATTTGAGAACACTGATGAGAACAACCAGCAGTTTTGTTTAAACCAAAGAGATGGGTTGGAAAACCGAATAGGGTAAGCTTAATTTTAAAAATTAACATGCAATAAAAATTATTTTGGCCAAATTTCAAATAACTATTGTAATTGTTCATCCGGACCCCCACGATTTATTTAATGAGGTCCCATCTAGAGAAAGCTATTGCTATACTCAGATCCAGAAATTAATTCTTAGTTTGTAAATAGCTGGATTTTCTCCCTGTTTTGGAACAATCAGTAAAAGCCTGGCTTGAAATCTGGTTGAAATAGCTACTCTAATGAACAAAATAAAGGATAAAATTCAGGCAAGCATAGTAACAGCTCTCTGTTTAAAGTGCAAAACTATGCTGGTCACAATGACAGTCCCTAATCCTCCACACTGACAAGTGACTTCCATGTAATAAAGTCAGCTTAGATGGATAGTCCATTTAAATGGTCGAGGATTAAAAGGAATTGGACGGACAAGCTTAACTTATTCATATAACATTCCACTTAAAATACACATACACATCATGAGATCCTTATGAAAATAAGCTGTCTTCTTAGTCACTGGAATTTGAAAGCAAAAGCTGACACTAAACCATTGTGATTAATATATGACATAGTTGGAAGGCTATGTTGCCCTTCATTGCCCTGAATTTCTGAGCTTCTGTGACTATTATATCATGTTTTACAATTTGCAGCGCTGGAGCCACTTCCCTGCCCCCCACCCCCACCCCAGGTTACTTACACAATAATGTACATTTCATTTGAAACCTGACCAGGCTCATTCCTGTTCTAGGTAGATGCATCATGACAACCTTTAATTGGGCAAACTGCCAAAATGCAGCCAGTTTAACAGGCCCAGTTCAGTGCTACACACAGACTACTATGCTTATTTGACTTACTTGTTGAGAATGATTTATTGAATAATACTTGATAGAGAGAAAGCACAAACCCTTTCAAAGGGCAGTTCTCCGAGAGTTTAAAAGTCTGCAAAACTAGCCTGCATTACAAAAAAAAAAAAGAAAAGAAACTTGAGAAGTTAAAAACAAACAAACGTATCTTGCCAAACAGTTCTATAATAGAGTAAAATTACTTCTGGGAGCCAAATTTAATTCCTAACAAAAATTAGTTTACATCAGGCTTTTCCTCTGTACAGTTGTAGGGACCTGTGTTCAGGGGGAATGAGCAGGGCATACATATTTTGAACTATGTCATATCTATAACCTTTTTTTATTGATTTATAAAATAAAATTGGGGAAAAAACACCTTCAATCCTGCCCTCTGGAGTAGTATAAAAAGATTTCTTAGTTTGCAGGATCTGGAATGATGTAAAGACTGGTATTTGGTTGGCATCTAGAGAAAAATCCTATATAGACATCACCTGGCCTACTCTACAGCAAGCGTAGATCAATGGGGAAGTTTGCTGCTTTGTGATTTACAATGGCAAAATTTACCTAATAATTATGTTTTGTAAATTAACAAAATTATATCAAAGTAGATTTCAATATTGCTATTCACAGCCATTTCAAAAACAATTTCCTCTAGGATCTCAATTAGAACAATGTTCTCATGCCCCCATTCCCACCCCCCTCTGTTGGAGGCAATACAGGGCTCAGCCTGGAACTGTGGAGTGGAACTAATTCCTTCCTCTTAACGCCTGTCTCCAATTAGCTGGTGGGAAATAGAAATGATTTACTTAAGAGACAGCTTTTCCCACTTATTCAAGCCTATTACCATTCTCATCCAAGCATCACTCAGACACTAATTGTCTTGGGAAGCTATACTGCATCGTGTTAAAGAGCACAGAGTTGCCAACTTCATGAGCTAAGCAAGTTACTTAACTATCTTATGCCTCAGTTTCCTCGCTTGTTAATTAGGGATCATTTCTGTTTCATATTCCTACTATAAATGTTAAGTGAAAGAAGTATGCCATCAGTGTTCAATGAATGAATCATTATCATGTAATGGGGGAATAAACAGATAAGCAATTAACTACCGAACAAGAAAATAAAGGGCATGTGCAAGATACAGGGAAAGCACCAAGGAGGGTCAAACCATGAGTCATCTCTACAACTTCCCTGGCAGTTCACCACCAGAATCCATTAGAATAGCTTTGGGGGGAAAACAAAACAAAACAAAACAAAAAAACACCTCACTACCTCACAGGCCAGCTCTAAGTGTTTCACTATTTTGCTTAAAAAAAAAAATCTTAAAATTGTCTAAAAGTTATCTTCCATTGACTTTTACCTACTCATCCTCATTTCATCCAGTAATGTCAAATTCTTCCACATTACAGCTATTTGGTAGACAGTTACATTCCCAGATATCTTCTCGTGGAAGATCACTTATATAGTTTATATTTTCATGTGCCCATGAGAAAATACAAGTGAGAAGCCAAATAGAAAGATTCTGTAGACTTTACTAGAAAATTCCTAAGAACTTTAAATTCTACAACAGACTGAATGCCAATGCCAACCAAGTCCTAATGCCTAATGACTCCTCCTGCCCAGGGTGGACAAGGAACCTGAAGGATGCTCTGGCTCAGTAGCAAAGAGTAACACAGTCAATTAGAGACTTTTACATGAGGGGTGAGGGGTATGGAGGTGGTAAGAGTGCCAACTATTCACAATCCCTGTTAAAAGGCCCATGAGCTCTCCTAGGTCTTTCCCGCCCCACCACCCAAAGCTGGGATTGTGCTGTGTTCATCCTGTATTCCTTGCACCTTGCTGCAAGAATCAATGAATGAATGGCTTTTTGTACATTTTACATACTCCCCAGTATCCACTAAAACCTCATTTCAGTAACATAAGCAATAGATATCACAGAAAATGTATGACATTTAAGCAAATTTCTTGATGTACAGGATAAAGATACTGCCTAATTGTACACAATATATTCTTATTTCCTTCATAATGACAAACAAAAAAATTATATTTAAGTTAGCAAATGAGGACCATGTCAACTGTGAGAATGATTATTCTTTTTCCTTCCTTCCTTCCCTTTATTTTTTCTATCCATCCATCTTTCTTTCTTATTGTTATTTAAATCCTTTAGATCTTTAAATAAATAAGTTAAGGAATAAATAATCTCCAATATGAACATATGGCCAGGTTGTGTTTAAATTTTTGTTCTTTGTTTAAAATCTAATGCAGTTTTTCATGAAGTAACAATATTTTAAATGATAGTTAGTTAGCTTCAAGACTCCAGAGACACTGATAAAAAACATATTTTTACCATCTTTTATGAGGAATGGATTCCAACTCAATGAATTACTAGAACCCTAGCTGGTTTTGTTCAGTGGATAGAGTGTTGGCCTGTGGAATGAAGGGTCCTGGGTTCAGTTCCAGGCAAGGGCACATACTTTGGTTGTAGGCTTGATCCCTGGCCCAGTTAGGGCACACATTCAGGAGGCAACCAATCAATGCATCTCTCTCACATTGATGTTTCTCTCTCTCTCTCTCTCTCTCTCTCTCTCTCTCTCTCTCTCTCTCTCTCTCTCCCTCCTTTCCTCTGTCTCTCTCCCTCCCACCCTCCCTCCATTCCATTCTCTCTAAAAATCAATGGAAAGAATATCCTCAAGTGAGGATTAAAAGAAAAGAATTACTAGAAAGAGGATGATGACAAGGGATTTAGAATCGAAAGTCTTTGGTCTCAGTCCTGGTTCCACCATGTACCAGCTATGGGACACTGTGCAACTCCATCTTTCAATAATCAATACTGTGGGGGTGGGAGTGTATTGTATAGCAATGCTGGCACATGATAATACCGCTGATAATACCTACCTCCCAGGATGTCCAGAAAGGTCAAATGACTGGATGCAAGGAAAAGTGATTTGTAAATTGTGACATGAAATCCCAAATTCAAATTACATAGAGAGAGTCTTCTCAAAACTCCTCATCTTCTAGACCTCATAAACATGTTAGACAGCTTTTTTTTTTTATCAGCACCAGTCACACAAAAAATATTGCAATTTTTTTTTCTACAAATGGGTCTGTCAAAGGGGTTGATGGGCCGTGGCAGTTGTGGCTCAGTTGGTTGGGCATTGCCCCATTCACTGAAAGGTCACTGGTTTGTTTCCTGGTCAGGGCACATGCCTGGGTGGCAGGTTCCATCCCCGGTGGGGGGCATGCAGGAGGAGGCAGCTCATCGATGTTACACTCTTCTCTCTCTCTCTCTCTCTCTCTCTCTCTCTCTCTCTCTCTCTCCCTTTCCCTTCCTCTTTCTCTAAAAAATCAATAAGAGTATTTTTTTAAGGGACTGATGGTACGTACTCTGCTTTTAAGGTAAGGAATATCATCCCCATTTTACAATTGGTAAAACTAAGACTCAGGCAGTGGCATGCCTAGTATGTGCTTGAACTAGAACTAGACAACACACTTCATATTTCTGCAGCAACGAGGGCATTTTAATATTTACCACATGACCTCTTCCTACTCTGAACCTCATGAGATGCACAGAAGACCATGAAAAATACACACTGCAGCATATGTACAGAATGGTCATCAGCTAATCTTTGTTTCCAATTCCAGGTGTCTTTTCTGCTCTGCAGCAGAGGCCAAGCTGTTACAAGCTGCATGGAAGTAGGTGGTACTTGAATTTTCAGTGTAAGTATTTATTGATAATTCAAAATTCTCACTTCATATTCTATAAGCATTCTGGCATTGTGAGAAAGGCATATGTAACCTTTGATCAAAATATTTCCTTATTTTAGAATCCTTTTGGATTAATTATAAGGTAAATACCAAATTCTCAATTCCAAGATGCAAGGTCAAACACTTCTAATGCTAACTCAATAATTATGATTTTTTTTCAGTTGGATCATAGATCTCTACCTTCTGACACAGAATATTCTTTGCCTAATATATCCACTGCTTGTGGACTCAGAGTCATAATTATGAACACCATTTATTGTTCAATTATGCTTTGATAGATTATACTGGTGTATAAGGCTAACAGTTACTATGCTGAATTGGTTCAGAGAGCTATGTGATTTTTTTTTTCAACTCGTATCTTGTTTTTACATGTCTATCTCCTTGTCAGTAATATCTTCCCTCATTACTATTGATACCTGATTTGACTGGCAATAGCATTCTTTTTTTTTTTTTTAGTTTAAGAAACTGATGTGTTAGTTTTCTATGCTGCATAATAAACTAAACTCAAAGGCTACAAACAACACACACATTACTGCACAGTTTCTACAGGCCAGGGACCTGGGTGCAACCTAACTGGGTCTTCTACAAAGGCTGCAAAGTGCCAGCCAGGGCTGGCTTCTCACCTGGTGGCTCATTTGGGGAAGGGTTCTCTTCTGAGCATACAGGTTGTTAGCAGAACTCATTTCCTATGTCTTTAGGACTCAGTAGTTTATCTCTTCAAAGCCAACAGAAAGGAGAACAAGACTCTCAAGTAAATTTTCTAGCAAGATGGAGCCTAACATAATATAATTACAGGAATGACACCCAATCACTTTTACCATACTCTATTGGGTAGAAACAAGTCACAGGTCTGCCCCAAATGTAAGGCCATCAATACCAGGAGGTGGGGGTTGGGGGGACTACCTTACAATCTGCCAGCCACACCAACTAACCCATTTAGAAATGAATAAAAGTTCGAGTAATAAAACCAGAACAAGAGACTATGGGCCTTGGTGAGTTAACTAGAGCTATTTTCATGACTTCCATTTTAATTACTTTCTGCATCTTGACCATGTTCTGGATGGTCCCAGCTACTCCATATGTGGTTTTTAGACACGTGGATGAGTTCTCAAGCCAGAGGCCACAACTTTCAAAGAATAACAATGCTGCCTCCTCTTTCCATTCTTCTCTAGATGGACTGTGAAATGCTGGCCGATTCACTGTCATTCCTGCATTAAAATAGTTTGTTATTAAGTAACTGTCTCTGCTCAGTAACTGGAATGCCTAACCCCTGGAGGAGGCCAGGACTATGCATTTTCTCTGGTGAAATTCCCATGACGATGGGCAAAGTGAAAGTGACTCCGGGAAGAGAGGAAGCTTATCTTCTGAAGCCCTGTGCTGTTTGATATCGATGTGTATGTTTTTATTTATTTTATTTATTTTTATTTATTTTATTTTTTTAAAAAATATATTTTATTGATTTTTTACAGAGTGGAAGGGAGAGGGATAGAAAGCTAGAAACATCGATGAGAGAGAAACATCGACCAGCTGCCTCCTGCACACCCCCTACAGGGGATGTGCCCGCAACCAAGGTACATGCCCTTGACCAGAATCGAACCCGGGACCCTTCAGTCCGCAGGCCGATGCTCTATCCACTGAGCCAAACCGGTTTTGGCTATGTGTATGTTTTTAAATCCTTGTAAAAGTTCTACTTAGAAAAGACTTCAATAATCCTAGATAAACTTGAACATAATTGTTATGTCCTTACTATATCCACCGGTCTGGAGCTTGTTTAAATTAGTTTCTTCTTCCAAGTATTAAGAAGTCAGCTCCCTATGCCTTCTTCAGTACCATGAGGTAGAGGTCATAGGCATCAGATTTGGTGTGCTTAACGACTTAGACTGCAGCTGCAATCAGAATTTAAATTCTTTTCGAGCCGTTGTTTGGAGAACAAAAAATGTATGCAGCAAGTGGAATGAACTTTGGAATTCACTCAAAGGAAATCAAATGCTTGTCACTTCTGTCAGCATTTGTTACATTTAGGAATTGTTTTTTGGGGTGATGAAATAATCTCTCCCTCTTTTAGACAGCACTGGGAAATAAGGCAACGGGGCAAATTATTCTATGACCAAATCCTACCTGAAAGACAATAGCTCTTATTTTAAATCACAATGAAAACTTGTTTGCCCTAGTCATGGTATTTAATGACCTTGTGTTTGTTACAACTATGTAAAATTTAATTCTGTAGTGCAGATTCAAAATAATAAAAAGTTTAGCAGTACATGAATCTTCAAAACTGCAACAATGAAATTATGCCCAAGTTCACCCAATCTGTAAATAAAGCCTGGATTATTCATTTTTGTATAATTTACTGAATGTAGTTATAAATTAGTTTGGTGGAATAATTGTTGGAGATAGTAACTGATTTTTTTCATTTGTTCCACAAGATATGGGGTTGTCACCACTAACCACAAGTGAGAGATTATCAGACCAGGCCAGAGTGCAAAGAAGTTGATAATTCAGTAATGCGGAGGAAGGTTAAAAAAATCAATTATTTAATAGTAGACATGATTTGATAGCACACCATTTTTTCTCATGCACACTTCTCCTAACTACCTCCACAATAGATGACCTCACAGAAACTGAGGAGGTAGAGTATGGAGAGAATTCAAGATGGACATGTCTAGAAACTGCATGCCCTTCTCACCCACCAGAAAGAGTCTTGCTTGGAAAAAAGGAAGCATGTACCTCTACTTAAGTTTCATGTTTTGGGATCTTAGAGAAGAAAAGACATTGTCTACTTTGTCTTAGTAGAAGGGGAAATCAAGCTTCAGAGATAAGTCCTTTATGGTATCCTGGTGGCATGGCATACAAATCTAGCATGAAAGAGACTCCAAACTCACATGTCTATTCCCTCAGCTCTGGTTTCCCTTGGCTTGAGAGTAGCAGAACTCTGGAATTACCAAAGGAAGAGAAAAACGATGGCCTGTCTGCCAGAATGTTCATCACTGAAAATGCTGGGGCAGATTCCCAGCAGGAATCTGATGGAAGAGGCTGCTACTTGGCAGGTGGGTAATAACAAGGATCCAGAGCCCTGGTAACACCCTGAGTGAGAGGCCAGATTAAAATTACACACCTTTCCCCTCTTCACTGTGGTGGCATTTACATATGCTTCCCAGAGAATGGGGGGGGGGGGGCGCGGGCAGAGGGCAGTGAGGAGCACATACAATAAATAATCATAAACCCAAATAACTAATGGATTAAATTTACCTGGAAGGAACTAAAGTAACTTCCTGCACCAGGATAAATGAGATGGGGCGATATAAAGCAAAAATATATTCAATTACAAAAAGGAACCAAAGTCACTTAAAAGTCACCTAAGTGTGTGACTGTGACATTTATATCGACCATATCTATGTTTGAGTGGGCAAAATTATAAATTATGAAATAAAAATTTAAAAAATACTTTTTAAACTGTATAATAAGAGTTCTATGTCTTTGGAGATAATAGATATTCATTAAACTTTAAGAAGCTTTAAGAAGCCAAGTAGATTCTTACTATTTTCCCATTAAAATCAGCCTTCTCTATATCTCTTTTGAGACCACATGTTCCTCTGTGTGAATTTTGGTCTTGCAATTAAGAGATTTGGAGAACTTTTGCCCCAATATTTATCGTAATATAGTCACAGAGTAGGTAAAATTATGGCATAGAATCAGATATGCCATAAATACACAAAACATTCTATTTTCATGGGTATAAGTCAGAACCTGTCTAAAGAGGAAACTCAGACAAATCCTATGTAAATGTGGCCAAGCTTTAATGTATGTTGCACATATCACGTTTAATGTATGTTGCACATATCACATATGCTGATTATGTACAGCAGAGCTTCATGTGCACACAGTTTGAAAGAGAATATTTCTGCCTGAGCTTTTAATTGCCTTGAAAAATAAACTCTTTAGATCCATGTGTATTGTTTAATAATAAGAGTACAATAAATATCTATACTCCTAAATGGTCAAAAACTGAAAATAACTTCAATACAGTTTTTCAAAAAGATGCTACCCCTCTCAAAGCAAGCCATATGCTTACCAGGACCATATGGGATCATCTGGGAGGGAAAAGTGAAAAGAAATTTGTCTTATTGTATCCCATTAGGTTACATAAAGGAAATATGTGCTTTAAATATCTAAATAAAAGTGAGCTTAATAAAGCTGGTCACCTTCTTCAGCTGTGTGTGTGTGTGTGTGTGTGTGTGTGTGTGTGTGTGCGCGCACACACACTTGTGTCTTGATAACTGACATGTTTTCAATTAGTCTATAAAAGCATGTATGAATGACAGAGGCAGTCCTGGAACAGAAGAAATCCAGTCCTACTCCATAAAATCACATGAATAATTATAATCACACTTAATTTTACATATTACTAGAGGCCCGGTGCACGAAATTCTTGCATGGGTAGAGTCCCTAGGCCTGGCCGGCGATCAGGGCCGATCAGGTTCCCTGCCTCTTGTCTCCCCGCTTCCTCCTTCCCTCACTCCCTCAGTGCCCTACTGCCACCACTGGTCCCCTGCCATGTTCCGCACGCCCCCTGATGGTCAGCACACATCATAGTGAGCGACTGAACTCCCGGTTGAACTCCTGAGGGGACAATTTGTATATTAGCCTTTTATTATATAGGATAAAAAACACAAAATCCATTAAAGATGACTTTTTCTTCCAAACCAGATGATCACTTTTGATAGCAAGAGAAAGCCTGTTAGTGTAGCAGGTAGGAGTATGGACTTGGAGCCAGACTGTTGGATTCAAAAACAGGCTCCACTACTTACAAAGGGTGTAAGCTTGACAAGTTAGTTAACTAATCTGTGCCTCAGTTTTCTCATAAAATTTTCTTGATATTATCTGAAGTGTTTGCCATTATCATTATCATCAATGCAACAAATTTAGCCAGTTTCTGGTAGATGATAAACGTTTGCTGCTGTTGTGCTCAATGCCATCACCATCACCATCACCACCAGCTGCTCCACAGTTCAACCAGTTCTCCTTCATTCGCCTCACATCAGAGGTACTGGTGCTGGGGCAGTTCTCTTCATATAAAAGAGAACCACTGAAATATGTTGTGATAACCTTCACTCTCTCTTTTGAGCTACCCTCCTTACATTAGTGGGAATAAAGATTTTTGCATCTTTGTCCTCTCCTCTTAGATGGACACTTCATAGACTACAGAGTTTTTTTAATTGAAATGCAATTCATATACCATAAAATTCACCCTTTTATAGTGTATACTTCAATGTTTCATAGTATATTGTGCAACCATCACCACTATCTATTTCTAGAACATTTTCTTTACCCTCCTCAAAAAAAAAATCTTAAAACCACTGGGAAATTAATTTTGTATTCAGCATACACATTTTGGGGATTTAGGGCAATTATTGTTATCACTATGGGAGAGACTGTTAGCTACTCACTCCAAAATGTATTCCGCTTTCTCTCTTAAACTAGGTAAGTAGCTGCCCAGGGTAAAAACTGCATGGCCCAGATACCCCTGAACCTAGCCATGCTCTGTAACTAAGGTCTTGCCAATAAACTCTTAAAAGAGATACTGAGTGACAGCTTCTGGGACAGTCTTTATGAGCCAACTGATGCATGCCTTCTTCTCCATTACTCCCTTATTGCTTGTCCCTTCCTCCATCCCACTGCCTAAAATATGGGTTGTAATGGCTGGAGTTCTGGTAGCTATTTTGGATCACAAGGTGCCCTTGAGAATGGGAATCAAAGGCTAGAATGATTTAGGAGAAAATGAGAATGAGCTTTAGTCCCGGGCACCTTTGGTCATACTGGCCCTGAAATTTCTATCTCTAGAACATGGCTTTCACATAGGAGAGAAACAATGGTCTCTGTTTATGTCATTATTTGGGAAGGTTTCAGTCACATACAGTGGAATTAATACTAAACGGCATAACCTCACAGCCATATTCCCATCATTGCCATACATTTTGAGTTGCCAAGAAGGCAGAGTACTTGAAAAGCTGATGCCAATTTACTTCCTTGAGAATTATACCAAATTGGAGTTCATCACAGAACACCATAGTTTGTAGCAACTTATTTAACTTAGCTTTCTACATATATGCTCCACACACTCACTCATTTATACTTTGGGGTACATGTAATACATGAAAATCAATCATCTCCATAGAAACTTGGGACACTTACCTACAGGGGCAACTGATCATACTTTCAAACCAATCTACTAAATTATACTTTCAAACTAGTGACCACACATATACCCACACTTAACTCCATTAAAGCTCAATGGAGTGTACAAAGCAATAACTCATGTGGGAGTCTAATTGCAAACTAAAATAAGGTCCACCTGAAATGTATTTAGCAGCTCCTTTGAACCTGCTTCATATGTAATCGAGTTCAATCTTATAAAAAAAAAACACAACAAAATAAATCAAGTGCTATGTTTGAAGACTTTCCTATTAAAGAATGAGCTATCCAAAAATGAAACTTACAATCTAAATACTCTGCCATTACCATTGTGAGCTTACATTAAAACAGACACACACACACACACACACACACACACACACACACACACACACACACACACATTTTGACAGTGAGAATTAAAATGTTAATATTCTAAACTCCTAGAGAGCAAGGACTGCTTAACTCATCTTTAAGCTGGACTAGTGTGTTGAATATAGTAGGTGCTCAGTAAATTGTTGCTGAGATGACTCAGTATTCTTGAAATGTATATCATTTTAATCATTTAAGTAAAAGATCATTTTTGTGACCTTGGGAAAATTACTTTTCTTTTTTATTTCTTCATTTGTTAGGATTAACGAGATATGTATGCAAAGTACCTTAGCAGCACCTGTTACGGAAGAGATAGACAATACGTGAGAGTTGCTATTCTTGTTACTACGGTTGTTCATGTTATCATAAAACATAGTTTTTGTTTAAAATATCTATTGCAGATGGTCTACAATATGTAGGAAAAGATAAATAAAGATACAAAGTAGGAGTGATGCCACAAGAAATGCAAAGCATTCTTGGAACAGGATCCCAGAATTAACTCTTATTCTGAATTTTTTGACTGTCTATACCAC
This sequence comes from Cnephaeus nilssonii, assembly GCF_951640355.1. NCBI lineage: Eukaryota > Metazoa > Chordata > Mammalia > Chiroptera > Vespertilionidae > Cnephaeus > Cnephaeus nilssonii. Next base: position 59,374,508 of record NC_137085.1, on the reverse strand, counting down.
ACTGCAGCTCTATCCACACCCTTACTTGCCTATCCTCCCTTCACCATTCCACCCTCTGAGATCTCACAATTTCCCACTTCTTTTCCCATACTTTCTCTAATATTCCACTCCTGGCTTGTCATCCCTGTAGATTAAGAGCCTAGTCATGGACTCTCCACATCTGTGGTGGGTCCTGTGAGCAGCATGGAAAGGCAGGGCAGTGGCTGCTTCCATGAGCAAAGCCTGTGACTGCTCAAAGAGACAAGCTCACTCTGAGGACCAGCCTGAGGGCAGCTTTCTGGAGCAGGTGGGTCTTGAGTTGGGTTAATAAAGGGAGGCTTAGAGAAAAGAAAGACCTGCCAGGCAGAGAAGGCCAGGCCCTGTGACCTGATAATTTCAAATGGGAACAAAGTGTGGTCTCAGCAGGCTGGAGGGAAGAAGGTCTAACTGGATGTCAGAAACAAGGTTAGAGTTAAGGAGGGGCCAGATTAAGGGGTTTTGACAGTAAACTGTGTTGAGGAACATGATCTTACAGAAACACCTAGTTGGCTTTGACATACACATACTCATTGAATGAAGGGCCAAGTGGAGCTTTAGGAATATTATGTTAGTACAGGTCCAGATAGAATGAATGGGAAGCCAATTGATGTTTGTGGAGAATTGGAAGGGAAAGTGAGTCTACTATAGGAAGGAAGACCTAACTTCAGAAACAAAAAATTGGTTTTAACATAAAACATAATTTGAATAGATGAATTAGTTCTTTATATTAAGGATATTTAGTATAAGGAAGCAGTAAGTTATTCTCTGGTACCCCAAGTGATTTTCTGAGGTGTAATTTTTTTTTCTTTTTACCTTTTGGACTTTTTATCCAAGGATCATGCAGAGAGAAACGTGCATGAATCTTAAATCAGTCTGTAGAGTTAGTTTATGCTTATTAGGAAAGTTTGAAAGTTAAGCAGCAAATAGTCCGCTCCTCACATTTATAACTTTTGCTAAAGATATTTGACATTCATTCCTAAGTATGCTAGTTTACTTTAGGATCACTATAAGTGGAGACTATCTCAGGAATGTAAATGGTAACTTAAAGGAACAAAGTCGGAGTTCATGCCTAGGAAGAATTTATTTGGTATTGAAATTTCACCATTACTGACAACGTTCTTTTTGGGCAGGACCTAACAGTGTGAAACCTGAAATATGCTCAGAAAGAGTCCTTAAATTCATGTGTTTTTCAAATATTTCTAACTGATGTTAAATTTTTTTAAACAGAATTATATGTTCTGAGAGGTTGTTTGACCTTAAAGATGTTTGCATGAGTGCTGGAATTTTTAATGTTTCACATTTTATTACTTCCAGTGTCTTTTAAATAATTAATCTTGATATCTATTTGTTATTTGGAATAAATGACAGAATTCTAGCAAATAGTGGACATCTCATAAACAACAGATAGGAACTGTATAAGCTGTAAGGAAATTAGAACTTGATAAAGAAAAAAAAATGTTTCCCCCCTTAAAGGATAATGGTTTTCTCCGTAAATTCCAAAGGTCAAGTGTAAAAAAGTAGTCCCTCTCCTTAAAGACTGAGATTCATCATCCTGACATTATTTACTGGAGTCGCAGTTCATGAACTGATAGGAGGCCCCATGATCATGTGTTCTGTTGTCATACGTTTGACTACTCCTTAATTATACTGTGAGGCAAAAATGCATATAGTGTATATATTAAAACTTGGGCATTGACTTTGTCACTTTGTGCCAATTCAACCATTGCTAATAAAAATAGCATTTATTTTGCATGTATTTAAGAATATTTCAATCATAAAAAGTTCAGTAAATAATAAATTTTCCTGTAACCAAGTAGCTATGTAAGCACATATTAACATTTAATCATATATATTATAGATATGGTTAAAGTGTACTATGTCCATCTCCCCAATCCAATTTCCCTTCTTCTCCACCAGTCCATTAAGTAATCATTGTTACTAAGTTGGAACCTATTTTCCCCACCCATTTTTATATATAACTAGTGACACAGTGCACAGATTTGTGCACATTGAAAGGAAATTAATTAGAAGGTGGCCAGCAGGACTGGACGAGATGGGGCCGAACATGCCCTGGAGCCAACCTCCCACGGTCCCTCCCTGGTGTCTGCAGAGTGAGTGGGGTCCCTGCAGCAGGTGGTGTCCCTCGGCCTGGCCTGAGAGGATTGGGCCAAAACTGGCTCTCTGACATCCCCTGAGGGGTCCTGAATTGTGAGAGGGCGCAGGCCAGGCCAAGGGACCCCACTGGTGCACAAATCCATGTACCAGACCTCTAGTCAATTAATAAAAATACAGTGGTCACTAATCAATGAGGCTTTATGAAGCTATAAGCAGCTTTGAGCAAGTGTGATTCTGCAATTAAGTGTTAATTCCCTCTTCTCTTTATGCCACAAACACTTAGGAAGAAAAGTAGATCACACTTTTTTGTAATTCTGTCAAGAGTGTGCTGAATGAATTCAGATGAGAAGATGCTAATGAGAGAGCAAGAAGGCCATTCTTTAGTAATATAAATGTTCTTGACACACCGCTACTTGTATTTATGTCCACTCAATACTCCACAGTAGTAGCCAACATAGAAGTATAATTAAGCTAATTAAATTATTATCTTCAGATCTTATCAATTAAATTCTAATGTTTCCTTTCCATTGGCAGGGTTGAAGAGGAAGTTAGTGAACACCTTGAACACATATGGAAATAGTTATATTCCATTTCACATAAGTGTATGTGTGTTGGGTGAACTAATTTTTCAGTTCATGGAAATAATACTTGCCACCAACCTTCCTCAACCCCTGCCAAACTGAGAGAGAAAAAAAATGGATCGAAAGCAGAATCATTCCTAATAAATTGCATGTTTTGTTTTAGTTGAGCTTCAGAAAATTACTGACTTGACCTAGAGAACAAACTCTATCTTTTCACAGGCAAACTTTAAAGACAAGCATTTCTGAGGAGCCTGCCTGAAAGCTCACCTCTCTTCCACAAAGGACACCAGGCATTAAAAGAACCATTCTGCCCTCAATTGGAATAAATATTTAAATAACTTCTCTTTTCTACCAAGGTACAATAGTGGCTTAAATAACCGGTTTGTGAACCACAAAGCTATTGACAAATGAGGTTTGCACTAATTACATACTGAAGAAACTCCCCATTCTGTAATGAATTTCATGTTAATTATTATCCTGATTTTGTATCTGGCTGACAACCAAAAACAACTGTGATCTGTTCCCGGACTATTCCAAGAATGAATAGCAGCCTTTTACAAACATCCTATTTCTGTAAACAATGCAAATCATATACATGAAGAGTTTCAGGCAATGATTCCAAGTTTAGTTGCCTGCTGTGGATCCTAGACAAATGGCTCACTTGGATTGCTGTTCACAGTGTGGTGAATGAATGGAATTAGCCCTCCGAGAGGAAGCTAACTAGAAAGTTTCTCGAATGCAATGTAAAAGTTAATTGTGCCAGAAGGCCCTAATTGAGAGGGAGTTGAGGAAATGTTACTTAAAGGTCAAAAATCAGCCCCCACTCCCAAATTAAAGGTTTAGGTGAAAGAGTTTCACAAATAAGTTAGGCTGTTCTGTTTTACAAAAATTATTTGAAAGAACAAAGGTTATAAATAAGAAAAATTTAAAAAATATAACAATAGTTTTACTCAGAAATGTGGCAAGATGTATTCTGCGGTTAATGTTACTTCTGTTCAAAATGTTATATGTATTGGGGATAAATTTGTTAGTTCCACAATTACAAATTTACATTCTTTACTATAAACCTACACACTGACTTAAAAGGATATAATGAAGATAATATCCAATGTTCTTTCCTCATCTCATTAAAAACAAGATATTCATACTATTTTAACAATAATTTGCATTTATAAGGATTTTCACATTTATAAGGACCTTTTCATGCATAGTCAGTGTTTTCAACATAAAATACTAACAACAGAGCAATAGAGAATAGTCACAGTGGGGTTTTTTCCATCAACAAACACTTAACATAACTGAGCATTTATTATTTTCAAGGACAGGACTAGATGCTTGGGAGGTGAGAATCAACATGAATCCCCACCTCAAGGAGCATGCTACTAAGTCCAGTAGGAGCGGTGAAATAAGTGCATAAATGTTTAGGATACTAGAGAGGATTTACTTGAAAGCAGACAGAATTATACAAACAGATTATGTTGCTCAACTATTTTTCCTCTCACCCACCTGCGCTTGGCAAGTTGTGTTTGTGACCTATACCAGGAAGCTCTCTGGAGGATTCTCCCATTCTGCTCAAGAGCCTCCTCCCAGTAGAGCAGAAACTCACAAATAAGGGGCACAAAAGGAATTTCCACTTTTCTGGCTATTAATGCAAGTAACAACTCATGTTTAAATTCTTTACCTTAGACAAATACAGAGATGATGGTGATTTCATCTTTTCATGTCTATTTAGAACATAAAGTTACACTTTAAGGTTTTATGTCCTCTGGCCCAAATGAAGTGCTCAGAGAGAGAAAGACACACTTTACACAGAAATTGTTAGAATTTCACAAATGTATTATGAGACTGAATTAGCTTCTGGTATTTAGGAGGAAGCTTTGATCTTTTCCTTTCCCCCTCATATTTTCTCATATAACCCAGGTTCTGACAGTGTTGGTAGGCAATTCCTCTTTCAGGTTTAATGCTTCAACCTACTCCCTGACTCATGAGCTCAATAGGTATCAGGAAATTCAGCAGCATGCACCCTTTTCATTATGATGTAAATCAATGTAATGCCATGTTATGATAATGTTCATGACACTTTCAATGCTTGCCAAGTGACAAAAATTGTTTTTAGTGACACTACTATAACAATTCCATTATGTTCATAATGAGTTCATACTATTCAATTTCCTTTACAGTATAAATTATGTAATAATTAGACTTGCTTATGAAGTGTGAATGCAGTATCCACATAGCAGCACTTTCCAGGACTTTGAATAAACCAAATCCAAAATCAGCTAACATATTTCAGATTTTGCATAATATCAAATGGTACAAAATTAAAAATACACCTACAAAATATTGTTCACGGAAAGGAGGAATAAAATTTAGGTGGCAATGTGTGTGTGTGTGCCAGAGTAGATCACACACGCACAAAATAAAAGCTTGAGCAAACAACAAAGTTTAAAAGGTAGGCTCTGCATAGTCAGATTTTACTGAGAAACACACACACACACACACACACACACACACACACACACACACACGTACACACACAAACCATATGAAAATTAATTCTAATTCCCTTGGAACCTTTGCCCCTGTTCCTGCTAGTACTGGGGCACAAGCTCTGAGAAGGATTTGAATGTTCATCATAGAGAAGATGCGAATGACAAAAGCAATAAGAGTGGCCTGTGAGTGGCTTGGAAAGCTAATTTACTCAATGTCTACAAGAGAAGTTTATGAGACAAATATGCAAACAAACACTCTTTCAGGGGGATTATCAGGAGGCAGAGTAGAGGAGGCAGAAATAAAGATGCATATGTTGGCTTTGAAGCTTTTCTAAGGCATTCTTTTCTGTGATCCACCATTTTATGATTGGACAAGAAATCCATTATCTTGTGCATACAGCATCCTCTAATTACAATGTGAGTCCTTCTGAGCACAAGGTCATCACCATGAAGAGCCACATTTAGAACCTTCTGCAGTCACCAATCCAATTCTCACCTAAAGTACAATTACCAACCACAGTTTGATTTGCAAGCAAAAGGAACCTGCAACTTGACCTCTCCTGTCAATGATACTACTTGTTTTCACTTGAGAGCTCATTTTTCTAGACTTTTTCCCCTCAAAACCACCACCAGAGAAACAAACGTTCATAAAATAAATATGACTAACACTTTGAAGTAAAAATATCCACAAAGAAGCTAGGATTGGAAGATGGTGGAATTTCCATTGACCCATAAAACAATTTGGGCTTTAAATATAAACCTCCTTTTTCCTTCACTCATTTAAATTAGTACCATTTCATGTTTGGACTGGCTGGCAAAACATCAGTTATTTTCATGTGAATCCTCCACATGCTGCCCCCCAAACAAACTTGAACGCTTGAGGAAGAGGTTTGAAGCTTGCCAGACACAGAGAACATCAGAAAGTTGCCCCGTACAGTCTGTCGACTGCCCTATACTTTGCTTCCCTCTCCATCTCACAGATATGAGAAAATACCATCCAATCCTCTTCAGATTTGTTAAAACCAACAATCATAGCAATTGAACTTCTGTGTTTCTAAGAATAAATAGGAGAGACACTGTACCGGGTCTTCAGTTTTGTGACTATTCAGGAGGTCAGACAGGAAATCTTCGTAATATTCCACTCTTCGAACCAGTGGAAATTCCCTCAGGAAAACAAGCCCGTCCTGTTGGTCTCCGCATACCTACAGAGATAAGATAGCTGAGTTAAGGCTTCAGGCAGAGCCTGGAGGGAGGGGGCACAGAGGAATTAATGTCTCTGAGTTGTAGAAACTTCTTGGATTCATTTCAAGTCTGATTAGAGCCATCAAAAACAAGGCACGCAAATACATATTAATGTGAGAGCCACTAAAATATGACATGTGGCTAAGCCTTGATTAAATGCCAGAAAGTCCCCCACCAAGTTGGTGCCTCTTAATTGACTGGTGCACATGTCAAAATTCGGTAATTATAGCTTATCTTTGTGGCCAGCTCCAGTGTGGTCAGGCTCCTAGACTCATTCCACTGGGCAACCCATCTGTATGTTTGTGACCCACAGGGATCTATTCCTAGTCCCACAGATCTGAGTCCCATCGATCTGAGCATCAGGTGGATCCTGATGTCCTATTAAATATCTAGGACAGAATGTCTGATATATGAGCTGACCTGCGCCCAGGATTGACTTCCTGAGTTAATCAAGTGCTTTAGAACCAAGATGCACTTGAGCTTCTCTGGAGGGAGGTATTGGAGAACTTTAATCTAGAGCTTATCACATACCAGGTTCTTTACACTTACTATCTTGTACCAGCCCCAGGAGGTGTCTGTTATTAGCCACACTTTACAAATTAGGAACTGGAGACACAAAGGGTTTCGGGAATCTGCCAAGTTAGTAAGTGTTGAAATCAGGACTCAAATACAGGTCTGACTCTAAAACCCTTTTCTTTTAATTATATCACTTTACTACTGGACCACTCAGACCTCCTCTGGTGTAGGACAAACTATTAAATAACTCCTATAAATTCAAAGAGTAATCAATTCACCCAGGACTGATATCAGTATTATTGGATTGCTGAGAAAATATGAGATAATATATGCATAATTTTGTCCCATTTGATATTATGCATATATTATCCATTTGATATTATGCATATATTATGCACTTAGTGAAGTGACTCGCATATAGTAAGCATTCAATAAACAGTCACATTAACAAAAGCACATTCTGCTCAAGAAAAAATCTACACTTTTGACATACTTGAAGTACTTCGATATTTATATTTGTAATAGACATTACAAATGGGTATTTATTACCCTCACATTATCTTTATATTGTTTTAACTTTCAACTTCTACACATTTTTAATTTTATAACTTTATATGGTATTGATAATATCAGTAATGACTATGTGGGTATTTATCACATTAATTTATACTGTCTTGAAAGTCTGCAATAATCCATAATAATGAAAATCATATTAAGCCCTAAGTCTTTTGGAAACAATGATAATTTTCTTTAATTCATATGTAAGTGGCCTCTGCTGATAGATACACAGTATGCTCGGCATCGTTGTAGTAGATAGAACCTTGGGCCCCTTTTCTCCTTTGCAGATATTATTACATTTACCGAGTTGTTGACTTCAAGATAGGGTTTCCTGTGTTATCCAGGTGAGCCCAATATAAACACATGTGTCCTCAAAAGCAGAAATTTCAACGAGATGAGAGCAGAAGAGGAAGTCAGAGAGATTCGTAAAATGAGAAAGACTTGAATTGCTATGCCGTTGGCTTGAAGATGGAGTAGGGCATGTGGGAATGTGAGAAGATGAGTTCTGCCAATGAGTGGGTGGGGAAGAAGACCTGAGCCCTAGATGCGAACTGTATCTTAGGCCATTAATTGGCTTTTAGCCCAATGAGACTCTGAGAAGAGAATCTAGCCAGGCCTTGATAGAGATCTGACCTACAGAAATAGTGAGATAATACTCTTGTATTGTTTTAAGCCATTAAATCTGTGGTAATCATGGCAGCAACAGAAAACTGATATAATCACCAAGAGGCAGGCTAACAGAGGTTAGCTTGTTTCTTCTCCTGCATTAGGTTTCCTAAGAATTGACCAGGACTAAACAACTAGAGGTAGAATTTGCAAGAACTAATTCTTGGAAATGTATCCCTCTAGCTAATCTAACTTATTCCTGTTACATTTAAAATTAACTTTCTCTTACTTCTTTCTCATCAAAGTCAATCATCCCTGGAGTCTGTAGTTAAATACACCTCACGACCTGTGTAGACCATGTTACTTCCCTGCTCAGACACTTTCAGGGTTTCCCTGCCCACTGAGTACATTCTACATTCAGGGCCTTGGTAGTCATACCACTCACAGCTCTTCCAGTCCTAAATAAGGAGGAGTTGCACTTGTGGAACTCTGAAAATGACCAAGAACTGAGTTTAAAGTGACCTGGAATCCCTGTGTTTTAATTTATTGTTTTCAAAAGAACTAATGTGTGGTGATTGCTACTGAATCTCACATTTTATGAATCATTTCTCCAAAAATCCTAGGCTCTTTTGAAGTCTAACTTTATTAGTCAAAATGGTGGTTACCTTTAGTCATCCAGTGCTGGAATTCTTAAAAAGTCACAGTCTGAAAAACAGACTAATAAACTTAGATGCGTTTTCTTTGTGAAAACTTTTGTGACAGGGGAAACTTCTTTTGTTGAGTTAATTAGAGACATAGACAAAAATGACTCAAATCTCTTCCAGAAGAGACAGTATTAGGTGAATGAATAATAGGTCATGGGATGGCTTTCCTGTGTGCTGTTATTCAGGGAGCCAAGCTAATGGAGCCTCTTCCACCTTTAACAATTGATTCCAGGATTTCCCTGAGGCTTTCTTTATTCCAAACAGACGTGGGGGCAAAAGAGGATGGAGGAGGGGATGTGGGAGATTATTTGTTGAGTGATCAAGAAGTAACAGCCTTAAAAAAAAAAAAAAGCAATAGTGTGGCATGCATGAGAACAAGTGAGGGGAACTGAATTTGCATAGTGGGAGGAGCTATATTATGAATCCTGGTCACTGAAAGACTTAAACCAGTCTTGCTTAGACTTGTGACTTTGGAAGGATACTCTGATGTTTCTGAGGCAGTAAGATTGGAGATGAGGTGACTACTGGTTTTCAGATCACTGCAATTATTCAGATGAGAACTTATGAAGACCCTAGGGACTGACAGGGAAGAAAAGGATCAGAAGATTTGGTGGCCAACTGAATGCAGGGGACAAGTCTCAGGCTATGTCTATATTGTCTGCCTTGATTTGAGGAGAAGAGCAAAGTGAACAGTAGTACATTCAACAAAATAGAAAGTATAGGAGGAAGGTCAAGTATATGGGTTAGATGAGGAGTTTGGTTCCAGAGAAGTGGAGTCTGAGGTGCCGTGGGCAGAGAAAGATGAGTTTCATGCATAGGAAAAAGACGAATGTGGAGGTGATGTGTAAGTGTTGACATCACATGGGAAGTAGATGATACTTGGCATGAATAACTTTGCTAAGGAAAAGGAAGAAAAATGAGAAGATATGGGAGCTAAAAACCCTGGGAAGCACTGATGTTTAACACATAACATGGAGCCATCTCTTATGGCCCATTTATGCCAACAGAACATATTAACAAGGAGAACCCAGACTTATACTGATTTTCATCAGTTTTAGTCTTCCTTTTATTGTTTTTCTATGAAAATACATTTATGACAGCATTATAGCGAATTTATTATAGACAAATAGTTCCTTGAAGACAGAGACCACAGCTCATCGGGCTATCAAGTCCCAGCCTCTGAATTCAACTAAACTTTGACTGAAACTTGAAATTTTCCAGGAAAACTCAGATTCAAAAACTTCTTTTTCCTTGGTTTCCTGACTTTTGGTGTGAAAAACATGGTTACTTTACATTTGATAAGTCAAAACTTCCCTTGCAGTTATATGGTACTTAGTATATCATAAAGATGTATCAAAACTGGCACTCCATCATTGTGTCTTCTGGTTTGGTGGTTTAGTTTTGCAGCTAGGAAAAGAGAAATATGAGAACTAGTGGAATTTTGTACATGGCCAGTGGCTATTAGGGACCAGAGACAATGTCTCTTAAAAATTCAAATCTCTGCTGAATTCAAACCTGAATATTCATCCACAGGAACAGGGCAAGAATCAAGTAATCATTACTGATATACCTATCTGCTCCTGTAGGATTTTTAGACTCAAGAAGGCCTGCTCTCCAAGAATCACAGACCAACGTGCTAGAATTTGTACCCTGTGATGAAGATTGCTTCTCCAATTATAGTCTGATTTCTTGCTTCAACCAGTGATCCTCTTTCTGATGGTATGCACACCAAAATGCTCCTTAGAGAACCCAGAAATAAAGAAATACACGCTCTCAGAATAAATCTCATGAGCTCCAGGAAGGCATGGAAGCAAGTTATTGTTGTAGTATATGTTCTCTCTAATGGAGCAGAGCAATCAGCCATATAGAGATTTTGGAGAGAGTCTTATGTAAGTAGAGGAAACAAGGGACTCTTTCAAATAACTCTCTATTCTCTATCCCATTAGCAGGAAAAGGTACTTTAAAACTAAAACACACACACACAAAAAAAAAACACACACAAAAGCCACTGAATAAAAAGAAAAGTCTTTGCATTTGGCCTTTAGGAGAGTCACAACCTCAAACTATGTCTATAATCCTATGTCTTCTACTTCACACTGGCTCCCTCCTTGATCTAACTTTCAGTGGCTTCAGAGATTACTGGTTAGGATTCGGATGCACCTGCTCACATTGAACTTGTTTGGTGCAAGAAAGGAGAAAAATACTCCTTCAGAATTTCCCACTTCTTACAAGTTTGCTCCGTGACTAGAATTTGGAAAGTTAAAATACGAAGCAACAGGTTCACATTTTGGAGTCTCTGCCATCATTAAAGAAGAGTCATGATTTTTATAGAAATTGTAATGCTGATGATGGGAGTGGAGTATGGCTGGATCTTTCAAGCAGCTACAATGTTCTTATAACTCTGGGTGAGGTGACCATTGACTGCTAGGCCGGGTGAAAGGGCTGTAGAAATAATAGAAACTTAAACATAACAAATATGCCTTCAAATGATCAGTTCACTGTTCTTCATTCTTCCTTTAGTTTTTCCGTGAAAACTGAAATGTAGCCAAGCTTATGTGCCCTGGGTAGGATTTCGGTTTTGATATTACTTATAAAGTGAATTGCTGAAAATCACATCATTCATTTTTTTCAGGATTTTGAAAGGTATATTTATACCCATATTTTGGTTCATAGTTTACTAAGAACTAAGATACTAAAACTGCAAATGCTCATAAGATTAGAGAAATGATTTGAACAACCTAAATAACTGGCCACTGTGCTATCTATATATATATAAAAGCCTAGGTGACCAAATGACTGAACGACAAAACCATCAGTCAACTGGTAGCTATGATGAGCACTGACCACCAGGGGCAGACACTCAATGCAGGAGCTGCCCCCTGGTGGTCAGTGCGCTCCCACAGCAGGAGCGCTGCTCAGCCAGAAGCTGGGCTCAAGACTGGCGAGTGTACAGCAGCACGAGCCTCTCCCGCCTCTGCAGCAGCAGGCGCCAAGGGGCCGGGATGAATGGGAGCAGCTCCTGGCCCCAGCTCAGGCTCCTATCCAGCCACCTGCAGCTTCGCACACTACTACATCCCCCAAGGAGTCCTGGACTGTGAGAGGGCGCGGGCCAGGCTGAGGGACCCCACCAGTGCACAAATCCATGCACCGGGCCTCTAGTCTGACTATAAACCTATATTTAAATACCAGTGAAAGTGAAATGATTGGTGTCAGGGTTATGAGTTCAAGGGAACACTCAAATGTTTTTTTAGTAAATAGCTGAATATAAAGTTTCCTTGGAGAAAAAAAAAAAAAATCTCTAGCTCCAGTTCTGAGAATTGCTACTAATAAGAGGAAATGGTCAATGGGGAAAAAAAGGAGACATATGTACTACTATTTGTAACACTTTAAACAATAAAATAAAATTTTTTAAAAAAAGAGGAAATGATGATAACTTACATGGATTCAAAGAGCTATGTAGCCCTGACATTCAATATCTTCTGATCCTAAAAATCAAAGTGACTCAGAAACCAAGGGAAGAAAGAGAAAAATCAGTTTCCAAGGTGAAAGCACAGTAACTTCTGGTTTGAAGGAATGCAAGCCAAAGGATCAATATGCTATCATTAGCCCTTAAAATAATGATATGCTAAGCCAAAACTGAGAATAGTCCCAAATGAAATTTTAAAAAATTACCTAAATCAATTAAAGATAGAGTCTAAATAAAAATAATACATACAGATATTTTTTACTTTATTAAATGTCCTGACATTTGGTGGCAACAATGACTTGCCTAAAGTTAGTAAATTATACTTGGCAATAAAAAGGGGTCTCTAGTTTTTAGAAGGGAATTAATCATATAATAGCCTGTTCCTGGTAGAACTCTTTTAATGAACCCAAATGCTATGAAAAAACAAAATGCCAGTTTACTCTCAGTAACACCATTCCTGCTTGGAATATTCTAATGTAGAGAGATGGGGAAACAAGTGAACAGCATTTCAGTTGTAAATGACAGGAAAAAAATATGAGCATATAATCTTATCAAAGAAATTTCTTCATAATGGAGAAAGAGAAGTATTTCAGAGCTTTATGAGAATAATATTTATAAATGTCTCCAAACTCACAGCCACCAGTCAGAAGAGGTTCAATCAGCTTATCACGAGTGACAATCAGCAGATCTGTCTGCACACATTCACAAATTTAGAGAGATCTAGGAAGCAGATTCTCTGAATAAACTGCTTCCAATGTTGAACGGGCCCACTTAGAAGACTATCTGCTTACTGATGAAAGTATTTTTGGTTATTGTACTGGTGAGGGACTAAACCTTTCTTGACAGAGACGCTGCAATGCCAATACACCTAGCCTTACCTACTGCTTCAGCAGGCTTGATTGGGATAATAAAACGATTTTTGAAGTAGCTTCAGGTGCCTCCACCTAATGGCTGCCAACTATGCAAGCTGATTAGCAGTGTTAGACTCCCCGAAGGAAGGCCTAAATTTGATCCTCAAGAAGATGGGTGGGGGTTGTTCATAAAAACATGCTTATAACCATATTTAAGCCACTGACATTTATATACCTGGTGTTTGGAGCTTGAAAACATTTCAGCATTCTGTTTGTTCTCCTCCCAACTTTAATTACCATTTCTAAGGATTGTAAAGATAATTGCTAAAAGGTTAGAGCAGAAAGAAGTGAGATGGAACATGCTGGTCCAAAATGTTCAGCTGGGCCTCATAATTCTTGGTACAGATGTTCCTGCTTAGTTCAGATCTGATTTAGAGAAACAGCTATAATATGGTTTCAGGGAAGGTGACCAGATGTAGCTGAATTTAAAGATATGTCCCAGAATGTCAATGAAAAGAAACTCCATTACCCCAGCAAAATAACCTTTATGGGGGTAGAGGAGGAGTCATGCCTAAAAAAAAAAAAAATCTACTTCATCTTTAAAGTAGATTGACCTACCTGGACAAGAAAAAGATTCTTTTAAAAATAAAAAAATGAAATAAAATAAAAAACATGTAGAGAAGTTGACCCTAGGAGAACAATGTATAAAGAAAAAGTAGCAAAAGGAATTCCATCAAAGGGTATGCACTGTGTATAATGAGAGATAAGCTGCGGCATTTCCATAACTTGTTATAATCACAGGCTCAGAAGAACTTTTGAGGCCATCTTCACCAAGCTCTGATGTTTTCAGATGAGGGAAAACAAAAAAAAAACACCTTCCTAGGCATAGGACAGAGAAACGTGTGTGTTTTAAGACATCACCCTTGACATATATAAGGTAGCAAAACAGCCAACTAAATCCAGGAAAGCAGCAACTTTACCAAAATATATAGCCGATTCTCTTCTTTCTTATCTTCCTCAAATATTTTAGGACACATTTTATACCATTCCTATCAAGAGAGGAACAGAGTACAATTCCAAAGTTCTAAAGACACTCAGCTTCGGAAAGCGGCTAACAGCTGCGGTTCAGATCCCCACGTAGACAAAGAAAGAACACATGAAACAGAAAAGGTAGACTCCCTTGTGCTCTGCTCCTAGATGGATGAGCACATTATTGTCACGTGTTCCAATAACAAGGAGAAACAGAAATGGTCTTTAAATCGCTCCCGTGTGTGGGAGCTTTAAAACTTACATGAAACGCTCATTAATGTCAAAAGTCAGAAAATTGTAAGATGAAGAAAAAAAATGGAAGGACTTAAAAGATGTCTAGGCACACAAGCAGTGGTAGAAATCAACCTTTTTTGATTGTATAGTTGGCAAACTTTACATAGATCCGTATTATTATTTATGTTTTTCTAAAGTGAGTTCCTTAGTAAGAGGAATTGGAAATCAGGATATTTCTCACATTCTGAATTAGAATGGAAGATTTAGGGCTGAGCCTTTTCCCATCACCTTTGACTAGTATATATTAGCTCCTTCGGGGCCAAAACGGTGTGCCACTGAGATCTGCTGCAGAGAGCATAATTGGCACATGGGCCACACAATCTCCATGATGTCAAAGAAGTGGGAACACTCGTAGGGCTTTTCTCTCCTCTCTCCGCACTGAAGTTTCAATTAACCTCCACAGTACTGGGAAACAGTGATCCGAATTCATGGATGAGAGACGGCTCTGAGTATGCCCCATGATTCTCACCAAGACTGCCCATACCTAGTTCCAAGTTTATCCCTATCCTAGCATGCCCTTTCATCCTACCCCTGGAATGCAGAGGCCCATCACACATTCTATTCAGTTGGCTCAATGGTTTTATACAAAAGAATCAAGGTAATAATTTATATCATTTTGTGGGCAAGTTAGCAAGTTAGCTTTTATTGTTTCACAAACTAGAAGTTTCTCTTATTCCTGGCTAGATCTTACCAACAAGTGCCAATATTCCAGAGAGGGGAAAAAATAGGATAGTTTGGGCCCTTGCAAATGTATCCCCCCTTCAAAAATATAAATAGTGCTTTAATAGTATCAGTAGTGTAACTCAGATATGTGTAAGCTCACCATGCCTGCCCCTCCCCTAACACACATACCCCATGACCCAGTCTCTGAAAAATGTAAACATAAAAACTTGGGAGAAATGTAATCAGTATTTAAATTTTATATGTAACTTAAAGAATTTCAAATATTTACTCAGTATCTCAAGAAAATGCCCAAGAAGTGGGGAGGTTTATACTTAAAGCATAGCAAGCATTCTTAAATGTCCACTCTTTTCTCCTTACCCATTTCTGTCATTCTCAATGTACTTCATACAGATGGCAGATAGTTCTTCAAGACATTTTTGTCTCTTAACTCCCAAGTTATTTCTGAAATTCAGTCCAGGTATTTTGGGGGGGGAAGAGAAGTGGAATGCTGAATATATTTGTGTATTATTACTTTGTCATTCTTTTACTAGTATATTAATGATATATTAATAATAATTTGTTCTTATTAAAGAAACATGATCTATGTATGGAAATGAAATAACGTTATAGGCACATATGTGTATATGTATACTGATGCATGAATGTACATGTGTGTGTGCTTGTATGAATAGTGAAAATCCCAATGTGGCCCTAAATTATGAGAACTTGGCATGAATGATAGATGATGGGTCTATTTGCATGAGGATGAAGGAGCCTCGGGAGAGAACTTATACCAGCTTGGTCTAGTCCAAAAACCTTGGATATCAAAATTCTACTCTCAGCAGAGTGATTACTATTCAGATTCTACCTAAGGTAAAAACCCCTCTAACCGAGCATGGAAGAATGCTTTCTCATTTCACCAGGTAGGAGCTCTGACCCCTCAAGTCTTGGAGCATCAGTGGCATGAACCAGAAAGAGTGCCCAGCACCCAGTTAAAAGGGCTACATGAAGCAACCAAGGAGAGAGGCCACATGGAATAGGAAAAGTCCTCAGGCTGTATGTAGAGAGACTCAGGTGTTCCAGTGTCTCAACTAAGCCCCGCCTTCTAGCTGTCATTGCTAAGGTTCAAGATATGTAACTAAACCATCTTGGACATTCTAGTCCAATTAAGCTCCCAGACAAATACAGCCCCAGCTCATGTCACATGGAGTTGAATAAGCATCCTGTGGAGGCCAGTCAATCCACAAAATTATGAGAAGCAATATTAACATAGTTGTTTTAAAACATTAAGTTTTGGGTTAGTTTATTATACTAGCAGTAGGTAACTGAAATACTGTGGTAGCATAGTTTGAAGGGGGAAGAGAGAAATTCATCTTCATATCTCATATTTGCTTTCAGAAGCACCTAAAGTAGGTGATTTTCCCTTTTAGGTTGCCCATATCTGTTGAAAATAGAATTTTAAGATCATCATAGGTGTTGATAACCAGTTGACACTCTCTGGGAAAAATAATGATCATCGCCCTAACCAATTTGGCTCAGTGGATAGAGCATCCGCCTGTGGACTGAAGGGTCCCAGGTTCGATTCAGGTCAAGGGCATGTACCTTGGTTTCGGGCACATCCCCAGTAGGGGGTGTGCAGGAGGCAGATGATCGATGTTGCTCTCTCATTGATGTTTCTAACTCTCTATCCCTCTCACTTCCTCTCTGTAAAAATCAATAAAATATATTTAAAAAATAATAATGATCATTTAGTAGGCCCGTATAATTTTGTGTCTGATGCTATAATTGCTGTCTGCTAGCATTTTCTTGTATGCTTCACTAATTTTATGTTTAGGGTAAATAATATCAAAACCATATAATGATGTTGCCACATCATGGGTGGTGTATTTATTAACACTTTATTCCTCAATATAAATAACTATAGTTCTTTAAATACTAGGTCCCTGAAAAAAGTTTTAGTGCTATACTCTTCTATTCTCTTGTTCACTGTGTTATTCCACACATTTTTATAGCTATGAAATGACATAAAGTGATTACTTCTAGATACATTACAAATTGTAGAGGCTTTATCTTTCATTCCATATTTTGAAAGCCCTCCACACACCTTTTGGCGGATAATAATTTGACGGCACTATCTGTGCCCTCATTCTTCATTCATTCTTCCCTGTATTTAACCAAGTACTTTTCAGCCTGAAAATGTCACCATTTAAGCCCCATGGATCAGAACCACCTCTGTTTTATTTTCTACTCTATCCTGAAACCCTAGCCATGCCTGGCACAGCATTGAGTTCTATAAATATCTGAGTAGTAAATTAATGAAGGCCTTTTTTTTTAAAGTTATTAATTTCAGAATTTTTAGAGCTAGAAAGCAGCTTAGAAATCATCCAATCTCACCCCCTCTGGAGCCCAGAGAGAAGCAGACTGACTTTCCCAAGAACATTTATTTAATAAGTGTCAGAGCCCAGACTAAAATTGTAGATTTCCGGATGCTAGACTGGCGCCCTCTCCCTTTCACGGCTCCAGTGTCCTTCTCCCCTGTTTGAGTTGTCTCCCTAAATATTGGCAAGTACAGGAATCATGTAGAATCAAAACTGACTGCAAGCTCAATGAACCAGCAGTGAAATGTGGTGACTTCAAATGTGGGCTGCTAATAAAAATACACCACAGGAAACAAAACATATGATAGCTTTCTTCCCATGCATACTCAACCGACCATAAAAACGGGGTACAGAGTTAATTTCTAGATGCTAAATTTAAGAGGACAAATGACAAACCAACAATTCCTACAGAAAGAGTGCATGATGATGACTATCTGGAAAGCATATGACAATCAGCTGAGTTAGTTAAGAGCATTTTGCCTGAGAAAGGGAAGGAGAAGATTTGAGAGCTGTCATCAAGTACTTGAAGGGTGACTGCTGAGACAGAGGAAACTTACTTGCCCAGGTCCAGCCCTCCTCAGCCCCTTCCTGAGGTTCATTTCCTTCCCATGCACTTGCTCCTTACATTCCGACTTCCGACTTCTGCTCTGACCAAGCTCACCAAGACTGGTCTTTCACCCATTAGTCCTTAGTCTTCATCTCAAATGATCACATGTTCTCTCTGAAACTCTCTCCCTTTGGTCTCATGTTCTCTCTAAAACTCTCTTCCTTATAATAATTGGGAATGATTTTAACCCTCTGGCCATTCCTTAGGTTTCTCATTCATTGGCTCCTTCTGTGCCTCCCACCCAATAGCCATAGGTGGTCCCAGGGCTCTGTTCATAGGCATCTCTCTTCTCTCTTTTGTTTCTTATCCTGGGATTCTGGTTAGCTCTCAGAGAGTCAGCCATCCCTCTGGACAAATGATTCTAAAACATATATATATACATATATATATATATATATATTGCTGTTACCTAAGCATGTTCTGCACTTCATGCTATACTTTGAACTTTGCCATGCCATCTGCTCGGAATGCCCTCCTTCCATCTCCTGGCACTAAAATTGCATCAGTCCTTAAATAGTCCTTCTTTTGTGCAGCCTCCCCATCCCCTCTAAATACCTATAACCCCACTGAATCCAGAGAGGTCCTGCTCTTGTGGTTTACATACGGAATCATGGAATCTTAGCTTAACCCTTCTGCTATATGATTTGGGTAAATTACTTAAACTGGAACTTAGGTCCTTCATGTGTAAAAGGGGAAGAACATTACTATTTACCTTACATAATTGTGATGATTACATGGACTAACATACGAAAAGTGATTTGTAAACTATAAATTGCTATACAGAGTTTGATGGTATCATTACTAAAGGGAGTTTTTTTGGTATTTTTTTTTTTTACAGTATGAGCTAGCGGAGTATGTCCAGTCAAATAAATTAACATTTTCATCTTGACTGACTCACTTGGCTGGAAAAACATGTGGACATTCCAATATAAACAGGAGTGGGGAGGGGGTGTAGGAGACACATGTCATAATTTATTGAGATATGAGTCCTGGCACCTCATTTTTAAACAAAAAAAAAGCATATTATTACTTCTGTAATGGCATGCGTTTTCATCTCTCTTGTGGTCATTTGGGAACTTATCTTACATCCTCTACAAGGCTAAAGATATCAAGGTCAGATCCTGACCTAGTGAGCATCCTGCAAGTCTAAGAATAATACCTTAAATTTAGTATGTGCACACTATTTGTTGAATTGAATGAAAATAAATTTGGCACATCTAGTTTCAGGAAAGTGAAGTTAAGTCATAACTTATCCTGATAAAATAGATTTTTCAAACAATTAAATATGGTGTTGAGCATGGCATTGGCTACTTGGTAGGTAACAAAGACTCGCACTGTAAGCATCCACTCAGGAGCTGAAGAGATCATTCAGATGAAAGAATTCTAACTCTGTGAATATGTGGATAAATTAGCTAAAATGTATGCTATTATTCCTGCTGTCCTTCCCCACCTCCTCTATAATAGTAGACATTGATGTTCAGCAATTGGTGGCAACACTTATTTCCCCTACACAAGAGTTGTGCAAAAGTCTTTTTGTTTGTTTTTGGCATCTTTGGAGGAATTTCTAGTTCCTAGGCATCTGAATAATGGCCTCTTTGATCATGCGTTAGTATCACAGATCATTCATATACATTTGAATCTGCTTATCCATGAAATGCATGGACTAAATAATGCAGACACTACCATAATACATTTTCTATACTCAAAGAATCTGAGTTGAGTGATTTTAATGCTGACACCCAAGCCCACATTCCATTTTTGATCAGCTTTTTCTCTTATTCTCCTGTGGGGCTCCCATTTCTACTAGTCTCTTTCCCTTCTATGTGAATGTCATTGTCTCCTATTTCACAGAAAAAAAAATAAGTCTCTTAGATGTGAATACTCTAAAATGACTGCTTTCCCACAATTACATGCTTCTGTCCCCATGCTCCCCTTGGTCTCATATATTCACATCCCTTTCCTCCTGGCTAAGGGGACTCTCCTCCACCTATACTCTGAATTCCATCCACTGATGCCCCCGTAGGGATTGTGTTTCATTAGCTATTACTCTCTCCTCTTCCCTATCCCCATATGTTGTCATTATTTATCTCCAATTGACTCTTTCTATGTTCATATATATTTCAGAGAGAGAAAGAGAGAGAGAGTGAAAGAAAGGGAAAGAGAGGGAGAAAGAGAGAGGAAGAAATATGTCTCTTCTTGACTCTGTGCTCTTGTATCTAGTACCCAAGATTTTCATCCTCTCACAACCACTTTTCTATAAATAAATCCTCACTATACTTAATGGCTCCACAAGCTTTACAAACAGTAACCCTGAGCTTTGATGTTATCCAACTGAAATTTCTCAGGCTAAGGTCATCAATGACTTCCTAGGTACCAAATACAACAGGCATTTCCAGTCTTCATCTTACATTCAAGAATCATGACCTGGTTAGACTAAAACTTTCTCCTGCTTTACTTTCCATGACTACACACCCTTCAAGGTCTTCTCAGTCTCCCCCATGTTTTGATATTCATCTGCCCATCCCTTAAACCCTGGTGTTCTCTAGTGCTCTAACCTTACACCACTTGTGTCTTATTCTACAAGTTTTTCCTGGAATTCTTTTCCAGGATCATGAATTTAGGCAGCACTAATGAGATGACAACTTTCAAATATATCTGTAGACCCAACTCCAGACTCATGCACCCAGTTACTTATTAAGAATCTCCAACCAAATGTACCACCAGTACATTTAGAGAGAATTCATTATTGTGTCCACTTTTTCCAAATACACTCCTCCCATATGTCCCAAGCCCAAGTCCTTTGAGTCTGCCTAGAATCTGTCTTTTTTTCTTCCCCCCTATATTACATTGATTACCAAACTCTGACATTGCTCTCATCTGAATGTCTTTCCCTACTTGGCCTCTCCATCTCCTGATCTGTCCTCTGTCCTCTATACTACCACAGCACTCTTCTCAGTAGTCTCTGTGCTTATAATCTTATCCCTTATTCAGTCCAACACCTGCACTGCTGCTGGAGTGAGTTTTCTAAAAAAAAAAAAACAACAACACAAAAAACAATTCCAAGCATCTCTCTCTCTCTGGCATGACATGCTTCACAATTCTTTACCTTCTACATGAAGTTCCTCAAATTTTAATGTCAATCAAGGGTCTCGTTATAATATAGGAGCTTCAGGGAGTTCTGGGGTGGAGTCTGAGATTCTTCTTTTCTAACACACTCCCTGATGATGCCGATTCTGTGGTCCAGCAACCACACTTTCAGTAGCAAGGTTCTACAGATTATAACACAACCTTCTTTTAAAGTCCCACAAGCCTTTTTGTTGGTCCTCTCATTACCACGGCAGCCTCTTCCCCAAGCTTTTCCTTCTCTGCTTTTGATGCTCCAGCATTATGGAATGGCTTTTGGCTGTCCAAACACACCATGATCATCTGCTCCTCCATGCCTCTACACTGTCTGTTCCATCTGCTTTGCACACCCACCTATAGTCATTGGTTAATTCCTACTCAGCTCAACTCTATCTTGGCAGGTCTATCTCCCCACCAGATCATGAGAGCCTTGAGAGAGGAGTCTGGTTCATATCCAAGGTCCTAACCTACTAGAGATCCTGACTCAGACGCATGAGTCTCCATTACTCAATCTATCTGTCTACAGCAGAAGCCTCTTAAAATTCCCATTGCTCCTTAAATAATTCTTAGTGGAGAACATGTTGGCTAATAGTCATAATCCAAAAGCCCCAATGAGATAAGTATAATTTTTTTTTCCTTTTAGAGGTTAAAACAAATTCTAAAGTGGGAGTAGATGAAGAAAAGGTCTATAATATAAACACACATTACACACTGCACACAGAGTTAGATCTTATCTTACATTAAATCAACTGGAATTTAGACAAATTTATCACTAATAAAAATACCTTCATGTTTTTCAAATTGCTTCACCAAACTCTTTCATTTAAATGTGCCCCCTGAGTATATTACTAAATGTGTTAAATGTGTCACCCTTTACAAAATGGATAATAATAAAGGATTAGCTAATGAGTCATTTGGAGGTTCTGCATATTAATTGTTACAGCCTCACTGCCGGGAACCTAACCATCAACTGTTATCAATACCCTGGAAAAAAGTGAAAAAAATATTTATTGACTTATTAAAATAAGATTCCTTAGAATTTCATGACTTGCCCCTCTTGTCTTTCCTAGAAGAAACTCCTGGATGCTTCCAACATTTTGCTCACTCTTCATAAATGTTGCATATTTTAATTGTATTTTTGCAGATTCCCATTTGACTTAACTTTCGTATCTGATCTTGACTTTAAGAGGCATTTTTTGTTTTATAACTACCAAATAAATTCCTGTGCTCTGTTAATCATTTTTTTCCCTGTCAGTGAAGTGTGGGTGACTGAATGTTAAATAAACATTCTTTTTCAAATGCAAACTGAAAATAGGATGTTCCATTTGTTTATACTATGTAAACATGAAAAAATGTGAGCTTTTTTCCCCTTTAGTTTCGAAAAGCCCACTCCCTTCATTTCCAAAACTATTTTTTAAACTCAAAGTTTGTCAGGTTTTCTGTTGTGAAAACATTACTATGTTCGGAAGCTTTTTAAGCCTTCATTCCATTGATGAATCAGCTTTTGGTTCTTTACTACCTTATTTTATTTCAACAAATATTTATTTAGCTTCTTCTATGTTGTGAGAGCTGTGCCAGGCGCTAGAGGGGGTGGACCATGATCTTCATAACCTTACGGTCTAGTAGAAGAAAGAGAATGGTAGGTGACCATAGTTGGCAGGTGCGTAGTGATACTTCATTGGTTTTCATTTGCATTCCCTTAAGGAGTAGTAATAACAAAATGTCAGAAAAAAAGGGTGTGTGGGGGGGGCAGGGGGGCGTGTCTGCTATATGGAGATATAAGCACCATGCCTTAGACCTATGTAAAATAATGAAACAGACTAATTTAAAGGATGATGACATGTACTCTGAGAATTGCCAACCACTAATAGTCATTTTCAGTCCTGCTCATGAGTAGGCCTGGAGCCCAATCAATGAGTAGAAAGCCTCTAAATAACAATTTCTTTGGTTGCTTTGGTCTTTTAGAACAATCTCAGCTATGAGTCAATCAACAAATAGCAACTAAACCTCCACTTTGCATATAGACTCTATGGAAAGTCCTATTCCATGAGCTGGGTAGTTGGGAAAATGAGACCTGTGAAGGTCAAGCACAGCCATTTCTACTAAATCACCATAAAAAACTAAAGACTAAATTTTATGTTTCAATATAGATATTATATGAAGACATTATTATAAGTTGTTTTCAATAATATAGAAGCATATAGAGAGTAAAAAATGAAAGTTTCCTCAAGACTTGTATACTATATCTTCATTATAAGGGCACACACCACACTCTCTGAAAACCAAAATGTTCAATAAATATTTTTGAGCATATGCTTTGCAGATAACATGTGATCAAAAGAAAATTTGCTCTCAATGTAATGTGCCCACCACTATAGTATAATATAGAATATACCCCTCTAAAATATACCCTGTGCTTCACCTACTCAAACCTCCCCCCTTCTCCAAAATCCCTGGTAACCACTGATTTGTCTACCAGCTTTTACAGTTTTGTTTTTTGTAGAATGCCATAAAATTGGAAGCATGCAATATTTAACCTTTTCAGATTGGTTTCGTCCACTTAGTAATATGCATTTAAGAGTCATCAATGTTTCTGCATGGCTTGTAAGCTCATATCTTTTTATTGCTGAATTGTTTTCCATTCACATATTGAAGGACTTACCAGTTGCTCCCACTTTTTGATAATTATGAGTAAAGCTGCTATAAAGATTCACCTGCAGGTTTTTGTATGGACATAAATTTTCAAATTGGTTGGGTAGATATCTATGAGTATGATATATGGGTCATACAGTAAGACTCTTTAGCTTTCTAAGAAACTGCCAGTTTCTCTCAAAATTGCTGTTATCGTTTGCATTCCTACTAGCATAGAATGAGAGTTCCTACTGATTTGCATCCTCCTCAACAATTGGTCTTGTCAAATTTTTGGATTTTAGTCATTCTAATAAGTGTGTAGTGGTACATCCTTGGTTTTAATTTGCATTTCCCCAATGACAAATAATGTTGAACATCTTTTCATATGCTTATGCAAGTTGTATATGTTTTCTATGAATTGTCTCTTCAGAGCTTTGGCTCATTTGTTTGTTTTCCTATTTTTTGAGTTTTAAGTGCTCTTTGCATATTTTAGGTTTAAGTCCTTTATTAGATGTATGTTTTGCAAAAATTCTCTCTAATTCAATGGCTTGCTTTTAGATTCTCTTAGCAGTGTATTCTGCAGAGCAGAAGTTTTTATTTTAATAAAGCCCAGCTTATTCTTGTATTCTTTCATGGACCAAGCTTTTTGTGTTATATCTAAAAACTTATCACCAAACGCAGGACGCAAATTTTCTTGGAACTTTTAATCTAGAAGTTTGTAGTTCTGCCTTTTACATTTAGGTCTATGATCCCTTTTAGCGTTAATTTTTGTGAGGTCTGTACCTGGGTTCCTTTGACTGCATAAGGACATATAATGGTTGCAGTGCCACATCATGCAATTTTAGTCTCAGTAGAATGAATAAATTGTTGTAAGTTATATGTGATTATTAATAGATTAATAAATAAACTATCATGATGAAATGCCATTGAGTTTGTAAAGCACTAGGAGGCATTACATGAGCCATTTCAAAGAAGCTGAGCCTCAGTAAATATAGTAATTTACTAAAGTCAGCCACACCTGGTCCTCAAAGAACCGAAAAATATGGTGGCATTAACTGTGCATAGTACCTATAGACTATTATACAAAAAAGGTTCAAGTTTTTTGTTACTACTATACTTTATGTTTTCTTTTGGTTTCTAGAGTCTTTTCTGTCTTCAACAGTCCACTTTTAACATACACATACCACTGAGAGTTGTTCCACCTCTTCGGTTGGTAGAATAATCAGGATATACCTAAATAACTTAGCACTGTAAACCCATAACTAGAATGAGGCTCACGCCCTCCCTAACTCAAAGAGCAGCTCTCACAGCCTCTGTTGGGACACCCCTATTATTTATGGGTTTGTTTCCTCATGAGGCAGCCTGCTGACCTGACAGCTCCAAATATTAGGGGGGAAGTACCTTCATGATCATACTGAGTCAGAGTAGTCTCCATGCAATGCCACCAAAGTCCCATCATTTTTAAACACAGAGAACATCCTTGGCCCGGGGTCTTGGAAGGAGCACTGACTAAAGGAAAGATACCCAGGTCCCGGTCTGAGCTGGGTGATTCGGTGGTAGTCATTTTATCCCTATGTGTCTTAATTCGTTCATTAGGATAAAGCTTTCAAATTCTCCGTTTGTAAAAAAAAAAAAAAAAAAAAAAAAGCTGGTAAACTTGCAAGAATTCGTTTTAAATCAGTTAAAAATAAAAGTAAATAATGGGAAAGCACCCAGGGAGTAAGAAAACAGTAGGAAGGATGATGCAGCATTAAAATAAGAGAAAGAGACTCAGTCGTCAACTTAGCACCTAAGTCCAGCCATAAAGAGATACATACAATATTATGACATGGTAAGTTGCTCCCACAGCCTTTATAGAAACACCATTCTCAAAATTTGTCTTTGTATTAAGTTTTAACTCTCAAAAGCGGAAGGGATTCTATTCTTCATGTGCTCACAAGATAAGAAGAAACTGCCCCCAAACACAGATCCAAATAGCACCGTCTTTCCCCAGGGAATGTTTTACTCAGTTGTTAAAGGTTCCCACCAGAAATCTTTTTGAAAGTCCTGAAACATATTTCATCAACCCCCCCTCCCCATTTTCCTACAGAAACAAAATTAATTGTTCCCTCAATGGCAGTTCCCTCACTTCTTTTAAAACTCTGTGAAGGAAATGTGGCTTTGTGCAGGTTATTTTCATTCGTCTAACTTCTATAATGAAAGAGTCTGTTTAATGTATTCATTGAAAGAATTATTTAAGCTCCAGTTCAGCCCTTCATTATTGCCGGGGATAAAAGAAACAAAAGGTGATTTGCACTTGAGAATTTGCAGCATGAAGTGTCTGTTAAACAAAACCAGCAGCAACCATCCTCTTGAGCAGGCACCCGGCAGGAATGGGGCCCTTCTCTAAAGCATGCACACGCCTACACTTGACCCTTGGGTTCTGACAAGGGAGAACGCCTATATGATTCCATCGGCCTGGGTGACAAAACCCTGGCTTGGAAAAACACAAAGGCACATGGCAGCTCCGTGATTCGCTGCTAGGCAACATTGTCCTGCTCCCCCAGCCCCTATCCCCCACTGCCATAAAAAATAAAGTGGAAGTTACTGGCTGTGGGAAAGAAGATGTACTCGGGATGGAGAGAAGCTGCAAACCTGCTCTTTACAATCCTTCAGTTAGAGCCAGTTGACCCCAGTGCATAAGTAATTGCTAAATGAAGGAGGAGGGGACTTGTTCCGGAGGCCCCCCGGGTTCCTCTGAGCACACCCTGTAGGTGGGAGATGGAATCGAATTGGGAGCAGTAAAATAATGAGTGTGTCCTTGTGGCTCTGGCTACATTCTCCTAGGTGGCAGCTGAGAGGGGATGGTGGTTAAACCCTCTGATTGCAAGCTTGATTGACCACAATCAGTTCTACATTATCCAGGCTCAATGCCACCCAAAGTTGAAGTGAAACTGCCACCCGCAGACCATCCTCATCCTCATCCCAGCTGGTATTTACTGAGCCCCTGCTAGGTTCCAGAACCCAGACGAGTGCTTCATGGACCTTAGCTCACTTCATCTTCAAAATGGTACTGGGCCCTACTGGTGTGGCTCAGTGATTGAGCGTCAACCTATGAACAAGGAGGTCATGGTTCGATTCCCAGTCAGGGCACATGCCTGGGTTGCAGGCTCAATCCCCAGTGTGGGGCGTACAGGAGGCAGCCAATCAATGATTCTCTCTCATCATTGATGTTTCTATCTCTCCCTCTCCCTTCCTCTCTGAAATCAATAATAAAAAATACATTTTAAAAAATGGTACTGGAAGTATGCATTACTCACCCAATTTCATAGATTAGAAAATTGAT
The DNA here is from genome assembly GCF_951640355.1 of Cnephaeus nilssonii. Taxonomy (NCBI): domain Eukaryota; kingdom Metazoa; phylum Chordata; class Mammalia; order Chiroptera; family Vespertilionidae; genus Cnephaeus; species Cnephaeus nilssonii. The sequence continues at coordinate 59,347,309 of NC_137085.1, read as the reverse complement.
GCTCAGAAAATCTAGGGTGAGAATTGGGCAGGACAGGATTTGAACTCATGCATATCTCATTCCAAAGGTTGGAGTTTTTTGCATTCTTATACACTACTAGAGGCCCAGTGCATGAAAATCATGCACTGAGCGGGGGGAGGAGGGGTGAGAGGGGAAGAGGTCCCTTAGACCGGCCTGCGCCCTCTCACAATCCATGACCCCTCAGACATCCCTCTCACAGTCCAGTACCCCTCGCTCCTTACCACCCACCTGCTGGCTCCTTACCGCTCAGCTGCTGCACTCGCCAGCTGTGAGCCCGGCTTCTGGCTGAGCAGCGCTCCCCCTGTGGGAGCACACTGACCATTGGGCATCTGCCCCGGTAGTCAATGTGCATCATAACGACCAGTCGTTCTGGTCTTTCTGCCATAATGGTCACTTAGGCTTTTATTATATAGATAGCATCAACACTTGGCCTTGGTCACTTGTTGGGAAGTTGACTTTGTGATGTGACTTTGTTGTAAGTTTGTAGATTCCAGACTTCCTTGTTTCAAACCTATCTTGGCCTCTTGCTAGCTGTATTCTCTCACAATAACTTTGGCTAGTTATTTATCTTCTTTGTGCCTCAGTTTCCTTAGCTGCACCTATTTCGTAAGTTGTATATGAGGCCGGAATGAATGGCTAAATTGTGAGCTATTGGATGGGCACTTGGCATACAGAAGGCACTCATGAAGTGTTTATTCTTATTGTTTGCCTTACATGAGTCTGATGAAGAAGGGACATGTCAAAGCAAAGCAGAGAAATCACTCCTGATGCTCAGAGCTTTTTGAGAGAGAAGCATAATGTATTACAAAGAAAGCCCAGATTTTATAGAGAAAGTTGGAAAATACTAGCATCAGCTCTGAGTCCCTGCTTTGAAGGGCTGACAGTCCTGAGCTGTGCTTGTGGACAGAGCCAGTCAATTTGGAGTCAGTCAATCCTCTTGCCAATTTATTTTATGTTGTTGTTAAAACATCTGTTTGTCAAGAATTATTATACAAGAGATGGGGAAGAGTTCCCGAGGACAAGAGGTTAAGTAACTTGCTCAGAGGTTAAATCAATAGTTAGACTAAACACAACCCATAATTCCCAATGCTCAATCACTCCTCTTCCTCTTGAGTCATGCCTCTCTTTTGACTGCATTCCGAGCTGTGTTTGAGAACAGTCAGCCAGCCACACTTCAAATCGCTTGGGGGAGGGGAAGGGAACCTTTCTCCATAAAAATATACCTGTTGAGTCAGGATGAACCAAAAGCAATTCATGCTAGTTTGTTATTAATTTATTTTATCATAATCAAGACAAAATAAACATCCAAGCAGCCTCTTAAATATTACCAATATGGCTTTAACTTAGTATTTGCTCTACGTTTTGCCATCTCCACCTCAACACCGCCCCCTCCCTCCCCCCCCCCCCCCCCCCGCAATCAAACAACAATTGTGACTAAGAATGCTTACATAGAGCCATGGCCAGTGGTTAGAGCACCAGCCTGCAGACTGAAGGGTCTTATGTTTGATTCCGGTCAAGAGTTAGTACATGGGTTGCGGTTTGGTTTCCTGTCAGGGTCAGGGCATGTGTGAGAGACAACCAATGAAAGTGTGTCTCTCACTCTCTCACACTGATCTCTCTCTCTCCCCCCTCCACTCTCTCTAAAAAAAAAAAAAAAAAAAAAATCTATCTTCAAGTGAGGATTAACAAAAAAGGAAAGAATGCTTACACTGAACCATTCTGAAGGATCCAACCTGCTTCTCTAGGTTACGCAGAGAACCACTGCAGGGAGAATGAACTAGGATTGCAACACTTGTTAACACCCTTGCTCATGTAACAGCTGGACAGCTGGTTATGTTGGCGGCAAGTGGGGCAGAAAACAACTCAAGCAGTTTGTGGGAGTGTGGGATGTGTGCCATAAGCGAACTCCATAGCTATAGTGTCTGCAAGACGGAGAAGAGTTACACCTATAGTGAGGCCATCCCAAGAATTCTCCATGACGTTGGCTAGACCCCCACCATGATAAAAAGGGCGCACTGTGCCCAAATGGTTTGTACAAACAATGTGATTAATGTTGAATACCTGCTTTCCTGCTGGGAATCTGGAATTCTAGTGTGTGCTGGCAGAGGAAGAACACGTGACCAGCCCCCAGTAAAAATCCTTGGGTGTTGAGTATCTACTGGGCTTTCCTGGCAGAAAAACATTTCACATGTTTCACTCTTTGTTGCTGGAGGAGGGCTCTTGGAAGCCTGCTCCTGGCTTCCTCTGGACTTTGCCGCATATACCTTTTCTCCTTGTTAATTTTACATGTGGTACGGCTTTGAGTATGACCAAATGCTGAGTTCTGTGAGCTCTAGGAAATCATCAAATCTGAGAGTGGTCTTGGAAATCCCCAATACATAGGGTGAAGAAACACTCTTCTAAAACCTTAGAAACTTTTCCTAAGTCAACTATGCTCCTCTTGGGCCTCAGCACTTTTACTTTGTATTTTGGTCATTTTTGTCCAAGCCTAACCTTCCTGTAAGGTTAATTCCTTAAGAGTGGGCTGGGCTTGATTTAGCTCTGTGTCACCTAGTGCCTTATACAAAGAATATACCTATTAAAAGTTGGTACATGAATAGATAAATGCCACTTAGGTATTTCTCTCAATTACAATGCCTGGTTCAAATAACGTATATTTTTATTTGATCTGTTTGAATGTGAGATCATTAACATCCCCTAAACTTCCAAGACTAAAAATTCCATAAGTCTCTGGAGGAAGATACAAACTTTTGTAATTGGCTGAAGATCATAAAAATCCAACAAGGAAGAATCACATTTCAATTTAGAGGAAGGAATGCAGGATATATTTTTGAAATTTTCTAATGTAGAATTCAAGTTTTAAACTTCAATCCAATCTCAATGTGCAAAAATTGCGATTTCATGCGTAGAACTTTTCTTGAGTCATGAAGGCTATACTAGATTAAGGCAGCACACACATAGCAATTACATAAGATGACTATATTTATCATTTTGTACAAGGTTATGTGACATATATTCTGTATGTATTAATTCGTGATTTCCTGGTCATGTAAAAGTTGGACAGAATTTCTTTTGTTAGGAGGGTTCTGACCTAGTGATATTGAAATCTCTTCTGTGGATTTTCAAGGGGTTTAGCAGAATATGGGGAGATGAGCAGAAGGCAACAGAATAAAGTTGGCTTCACCATTATTTGACCCTATTTTCTATTGCCAAGTTTGGAAGCTTTCCCCCATCACAATGCACACATTGTGATGCTTTTAAATCTCCTGAGAAGTGCCGTCATTGGTTTTGCTTTAAAGTACGGGGGCTGTGTAGAATCAGGTATATATGCCCTGGTGTGACCTCTACTGCCTTGGGAGGGAAAACAGAGACTCCAATACCCTTAGGGAACAGTCTATGCCTTCTGAATGCTTAACTCAAACCAGGTTGACAGAAGTTTGCCCTCTCAACACTACATTAAGAAAGAAAATACCATAAGGTCCAAGGTATGCTGAATCAGTCAGTCCGTCAGTTGGTCACAAGACCATCCAATGTTAGAGCATCTTACCCTGCCCTTTATCTTCTAGGTGAGAGAAGAAATGGGATTCAGACAGGCGAGGTGATTTCCCCCAAGGTCTTACAGTTCCAAAGCGACAGATATCAGAGTAGGACCCATGTCTCTAGATTCTCAGTCTTCCAATGCATGCACATACATGCTCAGGCATACACACACATGCAAACTTACACACTCTCAACTACACACATGCCATACTCATGGGGATATAGAAGAGGCTCATGGCTATGGTGCAAACTATTTGAGGCAGAGTGTTAGATCTAGGTTTTGGCAATTTGACCACCCAAAGCAAGATCACTTTATTTTATTTTATTTTTTAACATATTTTTATTGATTTCAGAGAGGAAGGGAGAGGGAGAGATAGAAACACCAATGATGAGAGAGAATCATTGATCAGCTGCCTCCTGCACGCCCCCCACTGGGGATCGAGCCCACAACCCAGGCATGTGCCCTTGGCCGGAATCGAATCCGGGACCCTTCAGTCCGCAGACTGACACTCTATCCACTGAGCCAAATCGGCTAGGGCAACAAGATCACTTTAAACTAAGTCATTTCACTGGGATGCTGGCAGTCCAGTAGGAGTTAATGAGGATGCTGCAAAAAGCATAATTCCCCGCTCCTCTTTTCTCTGGGACCCCTAACTGGCTTGCTGTGACCTCCAGTGCTTCCTTTTGGGCATTGAAAACACTCATAATATAAGAACACTTGTTCTCAAGGTCAGTTTTCCATAGGTGGAGCCTCACAGGAGAAGCTATGGTTCACATTAGTAGCCAGGCACCTGGTAGTTCACTAGCTTGTTTGTATATTATCATACTGGAGGTTGCTACTTGTATTTAAAATTGCAAATAACTTATTTTTGCAAAAGCAAATAACACAAACCAAAAGCCTGCTCACCTTCATTATTCCCTAAATTTAGCATATCCTTCTAAAACATTAGCTGTTATCTACATGGGTGAAGAAGAAATAATTAGGGAGATAACTATCTAGAAAAAAATACTTGCCAGTTGTGTGTGTTTTTTTAACACACGATTTGGTTTTAGTTTAAGAAAGTTCTGAAACTATAATAATTACAATTACTTAAGTCTCTCCGATTTACAAAGCATTTTGAACACATTACCTCATTTCATTTAATAGTTTTGACAATAATCCCATTAGTTAAGTTTTATCGCCCCTATCTTACAGAGGCAGAAAATGAGGTTAGAAAATTTAAGTTGGCTGCCTAAGAACATGTAGCCAGCAAGTGGCACAACAGGGACTCAGGTCTAACTCTAGTATTTCAAAACAGAGCCATAGATAGATTTTGCATGTCAGGACTTCTTGTTTGTTTGGTGTTTAGTATATTTTTATTGATGTCAGAGAGGAAGGGAGGGGAAGAGAGAGACAAAAACATTAATGATGAGAGAGTCATTGATCAGCTGCCTCCTGCATACCCCACACTGGGGATTGAGCCAGCAACCCAGGCATGTGCCCTGACAGGGAATTGAACCTTGTCCTCCTGGTTCATAGGTTGATGCTCAACCACTGAGCCACACTGGCCAGACAGGACTTCTTGGTTTTTGGTCTAGCTGTCCAAGTGGTCCTACCTCAAAAGTCCTCCACCCAACAAGAAAGATCCCCCAATCTCTATTCACTTGTGTGAGTCTCAGAGCAAAGACACTTCTCTTTTGCATGTTTCTCTCTTTTGCATGTTTTTTAACATTTGGAAAAAGTTACTGCTCTCCACCAGTGGAATTCTTAGCACCCTAGAATAAAGTGCTTTAAAATGGGACTTTGGTTACTAAAGGGTCCTTTTGTTATTAAATAGATATTGAAACAAAATATAGAACTCTACAACTATAGGCATTCCATCATTTCAGGTGGGAATTCTTTATAATTATTTTTTCTTCCACAGGGTTTTATTTTATACATTGTTTTAGCTTTCTCCAAAGTCATTATATAAACCCCAGTGGAAAAATTCATCTATTGCAGAGCCATAAAGTGTTTTCTTAAAAATTCCATCACCCACTTTATTACTGGAAAGCAACTACAGAAAGGCTTATACATTAAGAGATTTTAAGTTTGACCACTGGGACTAATGGAGCCTGGGCTTTCAATATTAATCTATCAGAAAATATTTTTTGTAAAAATTTTTAATGATCTCCATGTGTTTTTCAAAGATGAATATTAAAGGCTCAAGGCTTTGACAGTCCAAATTTAGCATGAATAAAATTATAAAGAACCACACTCCTCTTTCTATAATTCTAATAATTATTTCTATAATAAAAATTGTTTATTTTTTCACTTGTCTTCAAACAGATTAACTTATTTTCTACTTAAAATGATGGACCTGGCCAATAAAGTAGAAAAACAAAATCCACCTAAGATTAGAATTAGCATCTCCAACAACAGGTATGCCTCCCAGAAACCTGGGCTACGAACATTGCCTTGACCCATCTGGAAATCCCTGCCTCATCCACGACTCCTTATTTTTCCCACTTCCCACCCCACCCAATTTGTTCTCATTTTCTGCATATGTTGTCTCAGATATGTCGCTTTAACCCTCTCCCTTCTCTCTACACTCATTCATCCTGCCTCAGTTAGAGCCTTATCCTATTTTACCTTAACTACTGCTTTGCCTCTCTTCTCCACCTTTAAGCCACCTCACACTTCATCCAGTGATCGTTTTCAAATGTGCCCTTATGCTTCACAATCTTGTTTATTTTTATTTCTGTTTTACTTTTATTATAAATGTTTTATTGGACATGGAAAAACAAAATATATTTTTTAAATCTTTATTGTTGAGAGTATTACAGATGTCCCCCTCGTTTTCTCCCATTGCCTCCCCCCCCATAGAGGCCTTCACCACACCACTGCCTGTGACCGTGGGCAACCTGTACTTTGAAAACTACAGATGTTGAAAAAAGGAATGGAGAAAGATACAAACAAGTGGAAGCATATACCATGTTCATGGATTGGAAGAATTAACATCATTAAAATGTCAATACTATCCAAAGCAATCTATAGATTCAACTCCATTCCCATTAAAATACCAATTGCATATTTCACAGATCTAGAGCAAATATTCCAAAATTTTATATGGAACTAAATAAGTGCAGCAATCGTGAGAAAGAAAAACAAAGTTGGAGGGATCACAATACCGAATATCAAATTATACTATAAAGCCATTGTAATCAAAACAGCCTAGTGCTAGCACAAGAACAGGCATATAGATCAATGGAACAGAACAGAGGTCCCAGAAATCGACCCAAGCCATTACTCTCAATGAATATCTGACAAAGGAGGCCAGAGCATACAATGGAGTAAAGACAGTCATTTCAATAAATGGTGTTGGAAAAACTGGACAGGGGAATCTGGACCATCAACTTACACCATACACAAGGAATAGGAATAAACTCAAAATGGATAAAATACTTAAATGTAAGTAGTGAAACCATAAAAATCCTAGAAGAAACCATAGGCAGCAAAATTTCACAACCTTGTTTAAATATGCCAGTGGTTGGCAGCTACTTCAACAAGTTCTCACTTCTGGCCACAACAAACAGGGCCAACCACACTACAACTGCAGGTGCGTCCCAAATATCTGCTTTCCAGCCCTTGATCTCACAGCCTCCTGCTCAGAATGGCATCCCTTGCCCCCCGCTTTTTCTTTTTAGTGAGACATTGCCAAGTTCCACTTACATGGTAACCCCTCTGCAAAGCCTTTGCTGACTTCCACACCTAGAGGCTGCCCTTCTCCTCCCTGTTGCCTTCCGCTGTGAAAGCGCTTTTCCTGTACACTCTGGTTACCTGTTCACTAACCTGTCTCTCTTTACATGCTATCAAGTCAGGGGCTGTTTTCAGTATTCACTTTATACCACTAATACCAACATACCTTTTGAATATAGTGTTTTTAGAAAATGAGGCCTCTTGCCTAAATGCACTTTGCATACGTGTACTATTTCATCCAGTGCTTTCTGACTGTTGTTGACAGTCTATATCTGAATCACCTGGGAGCATTATGAAAATGATTCCCAAGGCATATGTCTGATCCTCTTAATCAGACTCTCTAAGGGTGTTCCTTGGAAATCTTTATTCTTATTAAATTACCCAAGTGATTCTGATGTAGCCAGATTTGTAAACTACTGTGCAACTTGATTCACAGAGTCTTGTATGCTCTTATTACATCCTTCCACATCAGTATTACATGGCTGAGAGGGGGGCAGTGCAGGACATGCATCACGGAGTAAGACAATTTGAATCTTGGCTCTGTAATCCCAGCTACATGATCCTGGGCAAATAAAGGAACTAATCTTTGCCTTTGATTCTTTGTTTTAAAGAAAGAGATGCTGTCTCTCTCAGGAAACTGTGAGGGTATGGCCTGCAGTGTGGCACCTCGTGAATGGAGGGCACTGCTTACAGGTGAGCTGAGGTGACAATATTGGTCCCTCCTTAGGCCGACAGCACTACATGTCTACGGTTAGAGAAAGAGAGTGGAAGTTATTACACAATATATCCTTAGCCTTTCCAACGGATAAACTTAATGAGCTTTTCAAATGTATTATTTCATCACACTTTGCAAATGACCTTTTAGAGATGTGCTCCTTTAGCACCAGCTGTGCCCACCATGGCTCCCTTGATGGATGCTGGTTATACTTGTATGAAAGCTCTCTCTCTATAAAAGAAAGCCCGACATTCTTGATGAGTAACTGATGAGCAACTGTGCACCTTCTGGCCAATGAGCACTGCTCTACTTCCTTCCAGCATTACTGTTCATAGTAAATACATTTTTTTCAAAAGCATGGGATTTTGAATCACTGGTCTTATATTCCACAATAGTTGCTTTCCTGACAGTATCATCCTGTAATGTTTTCTGTAACATCTGACAAATTGTACACAATACGAGAGCGGGAAGACAAAGGCAGTGATGATAGTGGTGAAAGAGGAAGAGAAGGAAGAGGGGGAGGGAGGCAAGAAGGAGGGAAAGGAGGACCATATTGTCACCATCTCCCAGCTGCCACTGTCCCCAGGCTGTGCATAAACATCTCTGCACAGTTACTGTTAAGACTGCAGGAAAATCGAGGCTCAAGTAAACACACATCAGTAACCTGCGGAGGGTCCACATGACAAGTTGAAATTTAACAACCTGGATCAAACTGAAATACATCTTAAAATTTTGTAAACAATGATTAAGTGCTTTGCACCTCAATGGAGAAAAATATCCAGTAAGGTTCTGTTAATAAGCAATGCATTTTTAACTGTAGTCCATTTTTTAAATATTCACTACTTTGTTGTAAAATTATGTTTCCTTTCTAACCATCTCGCTAACAAATGATTTCCAGTATTTGCTTGTTCTGACTGTTTTAGTAAGATCCTCGCTCGTGGGCACTGCTCACCTTCCTTTCCTGGAGTCTGGTTCCTTAGAAACTCAGTTTTTTCTAAGGCACTTTAAAATATTTTGAGTCTCTGGTCATGTATTCTGCAATAGTTGCTTTCCTGATAGTCTCATGAATCTTATTAAACGCTGTTTTTGTGTTGAAGCTTATCCTAGAAAACTTGATCTGAATGTATAATATGTATGAAGTGCTCCATTAAAGCAATTCAGTTGTGACCCATTTCCCTCCTGTACTGTTTTATTTTCATCACTGAACCAGAGCAGATGCCATATATGGAGTTACGCATGCAGGCCGCCTTTCAAGTCAGATGTTCATAATCAGCAATACTGAAATATCTCATTTAACCAGACAATAAACAGAGACAGAATGTGCCCAGGTGAAAACCAGGTGTTCCCAACCATGACAAGAGGAAAGGCAACAACAAACATCACTGCTTCTCCTGTTGGGTCATGTCTTTTCTCTAAGTGAAAAAAACCAGTGTGATTTACTAGGTGAAATAGTGGTTCGATTTTGTATTGACACTGCTTTCTTCCCTACAGGTTTTGGTGAGGCTGTGGCATGTTTAGTCTTTCTGGCCGTCCTCCACAAGTCTCTCTCTGATGGCTGATGTCCTTGCTGTCACTGCTGAAAGAGGTGTCTGTCTCCACAACAAACCCTGTCTCTCTGCTTCCTATTTTGAGGATCCAGGTCCCATTTCTGATGCTTTGGCTTCATTTCTCTAGTGAATTCATTTCCCTCTATTCTATAATGACTTGGGTAAATCTCAGGCTGTTTGTTTACTTTAAGGAAAAAGCCACCACACCCACTGACAAGTTTTGAGTACATTACATAGAACAGTACCTCTTCAGTGTCAAGTGTGTGCTTCAATTGAATGTCTAGTACTATGGGAAGAATCTGTAAATGCCAAACATTAGGATGACTACCACTTAATTCATCTCAACAAACTATGTAACTGCCCTTTTTACAGGGCCCTTGGAGACATCATACTCTTACAGCCTATTTCTTGCAGCAAAGTCAATCTCTGCTACCATCCCACCATTCGTCAATGACCACAATTGAATCTGAAACCAAAATAGGATAATGGCTGAGCTCCCGAGACATCAGCTTAATGATATTAATATTCAAGCGGTACCCATGACATGCAGCAGCAACAAACTTGCCTTTGTAGAAATTCAAATAAGTAGTCGGACACTGGGCGTCCTTGTCAGTTCTTGCATTCAGAGCGTCACAAATCTTTACACTAAAGCTCTCGGGTCATAGGCCTATTTCCTTTCACTACGGATACTTACTTCCATATGTGAAGTTCCTAGTAAATGGTCCGAATTGCGTTGTGCCAAATTAGACTTGCAAAGATATGGTTTAATGGGAGTTTATTTCAAATAATGGCTTGCAAATGTAGGTTACTTCAAGAATTGCATGTCCCATTTTCATTCCTTAATATTCAACAATACAACATCAATACTGTTATTCCATCTTCTCCCAACCTTTCCAACATGCCACCCTGCACACAAATACCTTTTTATTCATAGATGAGGGCATCATGCATTTGCTGAATCAGATCCAAAGATCAGGCCAAGTTCTTAATTTTAGTTGAGCTTTAGAGTCATCTAAGGAGTTATTTTTGTCTATTTGCTTCTTTTCTTAATCTTATAAGTATCTCTAACCCTGCCCTCACCAAAATCTCCCCAAATATATGCAATTTACAAATTCACAGGTGGTTCTAATCCAAACTAGGGCTGAGATCTCTGGATTAAGAGCTTGAGTTCTGCCCGGCTGGTGTGGCTCAGTGGCTCGTTGACCTATGAACCAGGAAGTCCTGGTTCAATTCCTCCTCAGGGCACATGCCTGGGTTGTGGGCTTGATCCCCAGTGTGGGGCATGCAGGAGGTAGTGGATCAATGATTCTCTCTCATCATGATATTTCTATCTCTCTCCCCCTTCCTCTCTGAAATATATATATATATATATATATATATATATATATATACACACACACATATATATATGTGTATATATGTGTGTGTGTGTATATATATATATATATATATATATATATATATATATATATATATATATATTTTTTTTTTTTTTAAAGAGCTTGAGTTCTAAAGCAGTAGTGTGGTGACCTGGGTTTGAATGCAAGTTCCACCATTTACTGTCTGTGTGACCTTGAATAAGTTACACTGCTTCTGGGTCTCATCTCAGACTAACAGAATCAAAAGCTCAAGCAATGAAGCCTGACCATCAGTGATTTTTAATACTACCCCAGGTGATTTTAATGTGCAGCCAGGACTGAAAATCACTAGTGCAATACTTAGTGGCTGGATTTGCAAAGTGGAGAAAACTATGAGCATTCAATGAAATATTTGATAAAGGGTTAGCCTGGACCCCTAGCCCAACAGTTATTGTTGCTAGAGCAGAAGAAAGAGAAGGAGTAGTGGCTGGAGCTGGACTGACCATCTGGAGGGAGAGCAAAGCTAGCTGAGGTGGCCCTGCTCTGCTATCTTAGCCTCGACCTCACTGCATCAGATAAGGTACTGACCTAACCGGGGCCTCTGGGAGATAGTTGGAACCCTGGATCTGAAGTCCCAGGCAAGTTCCTGAACCTGTCTGAGTCTCAGAGGACAGAAAATAAACAGGTTATGTCCACACACACACACAAAATAAAAAAAGTGTGTGTATTTGTGTGTGTGTGTGTGTGTGTGTGTGTGTGTGTGTGTGTGTGTGAGAATGCGTGCATGTGCACTCGTGGAGAGCCCACTAACCTGGCCTAGTAGAGGATGTGCAACAAAAATTGTGGGAAATGAGACTGGATGTATGGGTGAGATGTGACTCTGCAGCTTTTGTTTTTTTTTGGGGGGGGCGGGAAAAAGAGGGTAATAAGTACAATCTGTTTGAAGTAATGAACATGATAGATGGGAAGCTGGAGTTGCCAGAGGCACAGAAGCCAGCTAGGAGAGGAGTTATGCAATCCAGGGGGAGTAGAATAAAAGCCTAGTGCTGCATGGTTTAGCCCATCTGGGCTGTGGTTACCATATGTCAGCTGTCAAATAAAGGGTTGTGGTAGATGATCTTGAAGAATCCATTTTGCTCTGACATTCTAAGGTGCTCTAACATGCCATTTAAAAATAGACATGAAAATATTATTTAATGGATACAGAGTTTCAGTTTGGGGCAATGGAAAAGTTCTGGAGATGGGTAGCTCTGATGGTTACACAAAGTGTGAATGTGCTTCCTGCCAGGGAATTGTACATTTCATTCAAAAAGGGTTAAGCCTGGTCAATGTGGCTCAATGGTTGAGCATTGACCTATGAGCCAGGAGGTTGTAGTTCGATTCCACATGCATGGATTGCGCACTCGGTCCACAAAAGGGGGCGTGTAGGAGGCAGGTGATTAATGATTCTCTCTCATCATCTCTCTCTCCCTCTCCCTTCCTCTCTGAAATCAATTAAAAATAATAATAAAAAGGGGTTAAAATGTAAATTTTGTGTCATGTATATTTTTGCACAAACACACACAGGAAGAAATAAACACAATCACATGAGGTATTTTAAAAGAAAATATGACAGACTGGGTAACTGATAGGATGTGGGTGATAAAGGAAAAAGATGATTTAGAAAAGACCATAAGGATTTATGCTGGGTGCCTGGAGGTATCAATTTTGGGGAATGGGAAATGAAATAGGGGGATCTTGTTTAGTGGGGAAGATCATGATTGCTAAGATGAACTTTGTGCACTTTAGGGCTGGAAAGACACATAAGGAAAAGGTGCCTATTCCTTAGTAGATGAAAATGTGGACCAGAAGTGGTTCTAGAAATTCAGAAATTATCACTGAAGTTACAAAACACAAGCCTGGAGTTGAGCTGCTTCACTTTCCTTCTGAAGAACTCACTGTGATCATCTAATCTCACCTGTTCAGATTTTGTAGTTGAAGAAACCTACTTGAGGGAGATGAGTGAGCTAATACAAGTCCACCCAGAGGTTAAACTAGGCTTTCTGAAGCCCAGCTCTATGGTCTTCCTACTTCATTTTATTTATTCAGGACTCATCATCCTAGATTTGCCAAGAACATAAACTCCTTGGTAATGATGATAAAGGGAACGGATGAGAGGGGTGACAATTACTATACAGAATGGCCATGGCAGGGTCCACTGAAAGAAATGAGAAGCCCTAGAGAATCTATGGGGGACTAGCAGAGAGAACTGCAAGAAGAGAGTGATCCTGGCAGCTCAAAGTGAAAGCTCAGAAGAGAAGGTCCTGCCTCCTTTCTACTAACCCTCTAGTCACTTGATGCCTGCCCACATCACATGACATTGACCTTCTCCAAGAAGCCTTCACAAAGGATGACCACACCTCTGCTCAGGATCCCTCAGCACTCATACAATCTTTACTTCAATAATGCTGCCGTCATGTTCTTGGAGATGTCAGTTTATGTAAAACAATATTATTCAAAGACCAATTTCCCATAGAAATACTGGTATAATTTTGGGTTTTGTTCCTGGAGAATCCCCAAATGACCTCTGTACCATAAAATGTGGGGAGAAAAGTTAAAATAATTTATCAAAACGTTCTTAAATAACTTAGTCAAAATAAATAAGACCCCAGAATGACCAGACATGAAGACGTATGCCTTAGGTAGAGTGGTGTTGTGGAAAGAACACAGCATTTAGAGCCAAATGGGGCCTTTCTTGAGGACAGCAAGGTTCCAGCCAAACTCCCTTTGGAAGGCATTTTTCTAGTTCTGTGATTGGTTACACCTTGGCGACGTTGGTTTCTCTGGTTTCTTAACATGCTCAGGGGGCTTCCAGGCCACCCAGGTTTTAGTTTCTGATGGAACTGAGGAAAACCATGAGCCAGGAATGGCAACTACTTTTCAAGAAAGTTCAAAAAATTTGATGATGGACACCTAAGCTGCCCAACCATAAGGGGACTGCCCTTGTTTGTGCTATCCCTGCTCATGTTCTGAGGTTGTGGTAGAGAACCTGATCATTTGTTGTGCCTAAGGGAGTTGGAGGAGATCACTGTCTATTGGGGGGGGGGGGGGGCGGGGGATGTTCCCTATGTGTCCGGTGGTAATGCTGGTTTTCATATCTTATTTCGTAGTTTGTATTCCTCATTTTCCTTAAATACTTTTTTTAAAAGTATGTTCTTATTGATTTCAGAGAGAGAAAGGGAGAGAGAAAGAGAGATAGAAACATCAATGATGAGAATCATCTTTTGGCTGCCTCCTACATGCCCCCTACTGGGAATCGAGCCCACAACCCAGGCATGTGCCCTGATTGGGAATCGAACCATGACCTCCTCCTGGTTCATGGGTCAACACTCAACCACTGAGCCAATCAGCTGGGCTCTAAATACTTTAATAATGTATTTTCCTGATGATCTAAAATGGTCACCTAAGCAATGTCATTTTAAAAATTGCTAGCTTCTCTCTGTAAACATAAATTGAGAAATAGAAAAAAAACACAAACATGCAATTAGAGGTCTAATAAAGTCTGGACCCTTACTGGACCACTGAATGAACATTCTATTCCAGCCCCTGTCAGCCTGACTCCACCCAGTAGGGCATGACAAATGTAACTACGTATAGAATTGGTTAGGCTTTCATAAGAAACACCAGCAGGACAACTGGTTAAAAGGGTTAAGGAATAAAAGCCACAGAATAAGAGAATGCAGTAGCAGCACTTATTAAATATTACTTTCTGTTTGTCCTCTTTGAAAACCTCTTTTCTCCATTTCAGAAAGCAATAGCTTCCCTGCGGCCATCGTGCTTCCTGCTCTCCCAGAGGCAACACAAAGTCAAGATATGCCTGAGGAGGCAGGAGGCCTGTCAAGCAAGGAGAGATGGGAGCTTGGAGATTACTGTGATGGCAAGGAGTTAGCAGGAGGCTGCAGGTTCCACGGGAGGTGGGGCCCTACACTCCTCTCTGAGCCAGTGTCCTGCAGTGGGATGAGGGTGCTGAATCTTAAGTTCAGGGCCACACTGCCTTGTCAAAGGCCCAGTGCATGGGACCTAAGGTAGCCACAGCGGGCCTGCAAAGGGGTCACTCAGAGTAATGAGTGTAGACAAGAGACAGTTCCTGGAAGTACCTCCATAGATAAATGTCAAGTTCCTCTTTGTTTCCTGGGGTAACAGGAAAGGTTTATAAACCCCAAATTAGTTCCTGATACCATCCCGTACTTGATGCCATTTTCCTGTTCTGACTCAGGATTTCAGAATCTCAGGGTTGAAAAGGAACTCAGAGCCATCCACCCTCTCTTGTAAAAAGTTGGTGCTATAAGGAGGACAGATGCTCTTCTGCTTATGATGCATTTGCTATTCTGTTGTTTTACTGTAAATATGATTAACTTAATAAAAATATAGAAGTTTAAAAAAATGTATCCAACCTTATGTATTCTTGCTTATGGGCACAGCCCTCAACTATGAATTGATACAAACAAAAGGCAAATGCCTTCAGAAAAGGGATGGAATTGAAAATATGAGGAGGAAAGACATGAGGTAAGGAGAGAAGGTCTCTGTGGGTGTCTTCAGTTCTTTTGGGTAACTTTTGTCCAGTCCCAGCCCTGCCCCAGAAAACTATGTGACCTGGGATAAACCCTTATTCTCTTTTGGACTGCAACCTTTTCATCTGTAAAATGGGTGTAGTGCAAAAATGCTCCTGAATTCTCCTCCACCCCTATCAGTCTATGATTATGAACCTCACTCCTGTGATGACATGAACTTCCAGGAAACATTTCTACCAGAGGCTTTTAGGATTTCAAAGTTTAGAACCATTAATAACTGCATTTTAAAAAAATACATTTAGCCGCTGAGCCTCTGTCTCCTTTAATCATAATACTATGCTAGGCTGACCAGAGTTTATTCTTCCCCAGATATAGATATAAAACAGACTATACCACTAGTAAAATAATGCATTATTAAAATAAAAAATTTCTGCACATAATTTGGAAAAAAACAATAAGGAGACATACTTATAATCCTGATGTATTTATAAAAACTTTTATAGATTATCTCTATGTTTTTATTGTAATATATGAAAAATATAGCTCCCTCCTTTTTAAAAATAAATAATTTTGTACACAGACTGCCTGGTGGCCTAGATAGGGAGTCACAGTGATTTCCTCATATTATCCAGGCAAATGGTTTTATCACCCGCTTTCTTCCTACTAGCAGCATAGGCTTCTCTCCAGGCCTAAATGGACTGGTTGCCTCCACACACTTTCCCACTAACCCACCTGCCTGGCACAAAACCGCTATCCCTGTGTCAGGCATCACACATCCTTCACGGTGATGGTTATGCACCGAAATGCTGCCTTTACAACCCAGAAAGGCCGTCCTGCTGGCTGCACTGCCTTTGGGTGGACACACAGTTTAGAAGATCTCCCTTGTCACTCCTCCATCCCCACCCAGGTTGGCAAAAGCCACACTGCGATCATGCGTGCTGCTGCTGATAAACTGAAATTGCTTGTGTAGGAAACTCCCTCCATCTTCTCACACTGCAACTATTTGTTGCAATCTGGGTTTTCAACACGCCGTTTTTGCACCCAGAGGCATCGCCATAGATACATTTTTTGAAGATTCGGAGATAACTAATTAATATTCAATTTACCCAAATAATTAGTTCATCCACTCATCTTCCATCCCTATGTTATTCTGACAAACTGCCTTTGCTTTACACTTTCTAAAATCTATACCAGTATATATAAAAGCCTAAGCAACCATTACGACCCATCGACCAAACAATCAGTCAAACAGTTGCTATGATGAGCACTGGTCACTAGGGGGCAGACGCACAATGCAGGACCTGCCCCCTGGTGGTCAGTGCACTCCTACAGCCAACCTCCTGCAGCAGGCCAACCTCCCGTGGCCCCTTCCCCCCGGCCAGCCAGCCCTGATCGACCTCTATTGCCAGCTAGGCCGAGGGACCCCACCCATGCACGAATTCATGCAACTGGGCTCTAGTATTATAATAATAGCTCAAAATTAAATAGTTTCTGTCACCCAAGGCTCAAAGTGACATCAGCTTATTTCACTCCCCAAGTGTTTATGGAATACCTACAATAATGGCTGAACAATGTAATTTAACATTGATCAGGACCTTATGAAATAGTTATAATAATCTTGATTCTAAAGATGAGGAAACTGAGATTCATTCACTGCTCAATGAATATTTTCTGCATGTGGGCAATGTATTGGGCTCTGTGATCAGGCTAGACTTTGGTGGTGAGCAGTTCAGGCAAGGTCCCTGCCAGAGTGAGTTTTACACTCTAACTGCAGTTTAGGAATATGTCCTAGGTCTAACTTTTCATAAAAGGTTGAGCGAGATTCAAAACTAACTACGCCTGTTCCACAGCCCATACTCTCTCTAGCACACTGCACACAGCCAGATTTGGTCTTTTTCTTATGACCTGTGGAAGCCATTGAAAACATTTCAGTAGTAGAAACACACGATCATATCTACAATTTAGAATAACCACGGGCAACAGAGTGGAGAAAAGATTCAATATAGAAAAGCCATTACATGTATGAACAATGAATTTTCAACAAAGGTGTCAAGACAATTAAATGGGTTCAGAACAGTCTTTTCAACAAATGATATTGGGAAAACTGGATATCCAGAAGCAAAAGTATGAACTTGGAACCCTGCCTTATCATATAGAATATTTAACTCAAATGGATCAAAAAACTTAACTATAAAACTCTTAGAAGAAAACATAGTTTAAATCTTCATGACCTTGGATTAGGCAAGGATTTATTAGATATGACACCAAATGCATGAGCAACCAAAGAAATAATAAATAAATTGCACTTTCATTTGATTTTTTTTTAAAAAAAAAAAACAAGAGATAGAGCTTACTCTGAGAATTAGAAACATTTTTCTCTCCAAGTAATACCAAACTGGATAATGAGTCCCTCCAACAGATACATAAGAAAGAAGGAAGTCCTATTTCCTATCTGGAGTTCAACAGTGTTTTTGGCATTGGACACTAAGAATTAGTATTTACATATTCAAAGGAGACAATAGATAGAGAGAAGTTCAGAAAGCTATTTTTTTTAATCATTTGGAAATGTTTTAACTTACTGAATTGCTTTTGCATTACAAAGGATTCCAGTATGCCTTGCCTTATAATGGCTTTCTACTTTTTCCTCTGAAATAACTTCTGACCACTCAGAAATTCAATTCAAATAAGTACTTTTCTGAAAGGTCCTAATTTTATATGCATATGTATGTATGCCATCCATATGCTATATCACAGATATCAGGCAAATGCAATTTGACTTTATCAAAATTAAAAATGTGCAAAGGACACTATCAAAATAAAAAGACCCTACAGAATACAAGAAAATATTTTCAAATCATATATCTTATAAGGGTCTAGTATCCAAAAAAGAGTATGAAGAACTAGTACAACTCAACAATAAAAAGATAAATTCAGCAGAAGATTTGAATCAATATTTTTCCAAAGAAAGTATACAAATGGCCAATAAGCACATGAAAAGATGTTAGTCATTATTAGTCATTAGGAAAATGCAAATCAAAACCACAATAGGATACAACATCACACCCAATAGAATGGCTAAAATAAAAAAGACAGACAATAACAAATCTTGACAAGAATGAAGAGAAACAGGAAGCTTCCTATACCACTGGTAAGAATGCAAAATTGTTCAATCACTTTGGAAAACAATTTGGCAGTTTCTTAAAAAGTTAAAAATGAAGTTTAACAGTGAGTCCCTTTATTTTTTTAATTTTGTTTTTTTAAATATTTTTTATTGATTTCACAGAGGAAGGAGAGGGAGAGATAGAAACTTCAATGATGGGAGAGAGTCATTGATTGGCTGCCTGTGGGGATCTAGCCACAACCCCAGCATGTGTTCTGACCCAGAATCAGACTGTGACCTCCTGGTTCATAGATCAATGCTCAACCACTGAGCCACACTGGTCAGGCAACAGGGAGTTCCTTTAAAGATAGAGTATAATATGTCATAGTAATTATACTTGTAGGAATACACAAAAAAGAATTAAAAATGTATGTCCATACCAAAACTTGTAAATTAATGTTCATAGCATTATTATTTATATAGCCAAAAAATGGAAATAACCCATATGTCCACAAACTCATGAATGGATATATGAAATGTGGTATATCCATATAACAGCATACTATTCTTGCAAAAAAAAAAAAAAAGAATGAAGTATTGATTCTTGGCTCAACATGGATGAACCTTGAAAGCATTACGCTAATTGAAGGAACCTGATACAAAAGACCACTTATCATATACTAGAGGCTAGGTGCACAAAGTTCGTGCATGGGAGGGACAGTGGTCCCTCAGCCTGGTCTGCACCCTCTCGCAATCTGGGACCGCTGGCTCCAACCACTCGCCTGCCTGCCTGTTTGATCGCCCCTAACCACTCTGTCTGCCTGCCTGATCGCCCCTAACCACTTGCCTGCCTGCTTGATTGCCCCTAACCATTTGCCTGGCTGCTGATCGCCCCTAACTGCTCGCCTGCCTGCCTGATTGCCCCTAACAGCCTCTTGCCTCGGCCCCCGTCACCATGGCTTTATCCAGAAGGTCATCTGGAAAGTCGTTCAGCTGTCCAGTCTAATTAACATATTATGCTTTTATTATTATAGATACCATTCTATTCAAATGAAATGGCCAGGATAGGCAAAACCATATAGACAGAAAGTAAGTTACTGGCTACTTTGAACTGGGAAGTTGAGAAAATAGAGAATGACTGTTAGTTGGTATGAGATTTCTTTTTGAGGTGATAAAAATGTTCTAAAGAATTCTTAGAGTGGTGGTGGTTGCAAACATTGTATGCAGAGGTAGTCTGGAAGCATGCAGATAGCAAAAAATGGTCACTCACAACTCACCACAGTATTAGAGGTAAAAATATATTATCCTTTTAGTCCCCCCTGTCCCATAGCAGGAGTCTTATACATTCATTTCCTTCTTGTATGATACGTGTATATACTGTATATATGTCATCCATATGATATATGTAGCATTCTATAGGAAAAGACTGTAGGGAATAAGGACAGAAGTTATCTCCTTTCTAGTAGTTATCTTTCAGTGGGATTTCAAAAAAAAATTTATTTTTCTTATAGCTTTTGGTATTTCTCAAATGTTCATAATGAGTTTGTATTGCTTTTATAATCTGAGAAAAATACATCTTAATGATTTTTTTAAACAAGCTTCGGGCTGCATAATCACTCTTACTTCAAGGTTTCCCCTTTTAAGGACTGACCCTGTAATTTACTAGTGGGTGGGTATTAACACCAATGGCAACAAGACAAACAGAAATTCATTAATACCACAAAAACAAATTAGTTTGAGTTTTTTGTCTGCACAAATGTCATAATACTTCAAGCTGTCTTGTAACAATGGAATCATTTCAAACACATGGCTGAGTTTTATACACAGGCTTGCTCTTTATGTAGCATTGTCTGCATTTGTTTTAGGCGAGGGGAAAAGAAAGTCTGATGACATTTTGCAAATACAAGTTGATGATTTTCAAAACTATTTCTTTTTCCTAGAGCCAACTGTATTCGCTGGAAGTCTGTTCCCATCTGCCATCAATAAAAACAAGCCTTATCTCAAAACATGGTTGTTTGAAATGTCATTGCAGTACTCCACCTATTTTCTTGTGAGGGGAGGAAGAAAAGCTTTGGTTGACTCCACGTTCTGGAGGGCCAGACTGTATTTCTGTGTTCAGTGTGTGTGAGAAAGAAATCAAGGTTGAGTGGAGGAGAGAGAAAACAGAGAGCACTAGTATCAAAAACTGATTTAATAGATAATTTTGTTAGCTCCATTACATTACTAATTTTTAGGATATATTAGGTTTTATGATTGAAAAAGTTTATATATATATATATATATATATATATATATATATATATACATACACACACATACACATACACACACACACAGTATATATATCTTATACGGGTATGACATGTTACTCAAATGTAATGTGCATATAAATTATCTGGGGCTTTGGTTAAAAATGTAGATTCTGAGTCAATAAGTCTGGGCAGGGCTAATCTGCATTTCTAATGTGTGTGTGTGTGTGTACATAATGTCGTGCATATACAGACAAGATTATAACGTCCAATGGAGAATACCTGGATTAGATATAACCTTTGCCATTTTATTTTTAATGCAGACTATTCTCTGGCTATAGCCTCCTTCATGGAAAAGGAGATCTAAATGCCTCTCAAAAAGTTAAATGTGGCTGTGGCAGGCAGTCTCCACAATGGCCCCCAATGACCCCTGCCTCTGGTCCCCTCCTGTAGTCCGCTGACATGCTGTGCCAGGATTGCTATAGGATCACTAGAATTGAGCAAAACTGCTGTGTCGTTTCTCAGGTTAGATTGTAAGACGTGGTGGCTTCCATCCTGGGCTCTCTTGCATACTCTCTGGATAACGCCACCTGGGGCAAGCCAGCTGGCTTGGTGTGAGCAGTCCTAGGGAGAGGCCCACGTGCTGAGCAACCACGATCTCCTGCCAACAGTCACGTGAGTGAACCTGAAGGGAGATCCTTCAGCCAGTCAAGGTTTCAGATGACTACAGCCCCAGCCTGCATCATGGCTGCAACCACAGAGACCATCTGATTGAGAGTCACCCAGCTACTAGTAGATTCTTGGCCCTCAGAGAAGGTAGTAAATATATTTGTTACTTATGAGGGCCAGTATACAGGGGTTGAGAGCATGGCCTCTGGTGCCTGACTGGCCCCATCACCTAACTGGCTGTGTGACTTTGAACAAGTTACTTCTGTAGGGTCATGAACATTTGTTGTTTTAAGCTACCAAGTTGTGGGCTGCATACATAGCTATCACTAACAAATACATGGGCAAAAATGATGTATACAGTAATGAACCCACAGACAATTGGTCTGTTTCTGTTTCATAGATTTTTTTCATTAAAATCATGTTTTGACCTCCCATGGTTAAAGAAACCAACTACTGTATAATGGTTTAGGATGAGTAATCAAGCAGTGCTGGAAGAAGGCGAGAGTGAAGCCAGCCCTCTACACACACACACATACACACACACACACACACACACACACACACACACACGCTCTGAGCTCCACCTACACACACACACACACACACACACACACACACACACACACACGCTCTGAGCTCCACACCGGGCAGCCCTATCACTGCGCAGTCTCCCAACTCGGCAGCCAGGCCTAACTCTGTGGGAAGCTGAACAGTTATTTAAAGAAGTAGGAAGCAGCACTCCACTGTATCTGTAACATATCATGCTGAGGAAAGAAAACCATCTTCTGTTAAAATTACCTAGAAAGGCAAGAACTAAGACTTAGGTAAAAATGATGTCTAGCCTACATCAAAAGTAAGAGCGTTGTGATGACAATGATTGTCCACTGGAATAATAGCAACTGCTTCCCTGAGGCTGTGCTGACCCCTTTGTATATATTAACTCCTGTCATTCTCACAAATGCATGAAGTAGGGGCAGTGAAAATTCCTACTTTACAGGTGAGGAAACTATAGAGAAGTAACTTGTTCGAAGTCACACGGCCAGTTTAGGTGATGTGGCCAGTCAGGCACCAGAGGCCATGCCCTCAACCCCTGTATACTGGCCCTCATAAGTAACAAATATATTTACTACATTCAAAGCTGTAAATTTCAAAACCAAGGTAAGGTCAACGTGATGTGCTTTCACTATTTACTCTCTTAGTTAAGAAACAGGGATTCCAAACAACTTGTGCATAGCGATGCCTTCAAATCAACTGCAATGTGAAATAAAGGCACATGGGCCCAGAGGGCTTGATGAGCAATTACTTTCTGCGGCTTTCTGAATCCCGCTAATCCCAACTGCTGAGCAGAGAAAGATAAAATTGCCCCACCTGCCTTTCGGGATGCTAACACTTGGCCACGCTGTTTCTATGTTTATCTTTGTTTTCTGCCTCGCCCCCCATTAAAGGTGATCTCAGACTGAAACTGGCTGGCCCACCTCTCTGAGCATACCCGTCGCATCATGAATAATGACTGGGCACTTTCCTTTAGGGATGCTCCTAACGACAGGATTGAGTCCAGCTGCCATGTGTTGCCTAAACGGAACATTCAAACAAGGTGGAAAACACTAGATCTGTGTCCTTGGATACTGGTAGCTTCAAGGACTGTTTATTGCTCAACATCTTAAATCAAAATAGAAGGCTTCACCCTGGGTCCTCTGTTTCCAGTGCACATCTCCTTAGGCAAGGGAGAAGAATTTTGCAGCCAATCTCTTCTTTAATAAGAATCACTGAGCCCTGGCCGGTGTTGTTCAGTGGTTAGAGTGTCTGCTGATGCACTGAAGGGTCTCGGGTTTGAATCCTGGTCAAGGGCATTGGGTTGCAGGTTCAATCCAGCATTCAGGAGGCAACCACTCTATGTGTCTCTCTCACATCGATGTCTCTTCCTCTACTCACTCTCTCCCTCCCTACCAATCTCTCCAAAAAAAAAAAATAATAATAATAATAATGGAAAAAATATCCTCAGGTGAGGATTAAAAAGGAATAAAAAGTAAGAATCATTGAGTGAGCCAGAATTGTTGCCCATCTTCTCCATTTCTGAACAGCAGTGATAGCTCTTTTTATTTTGTTTTATTTTAATCAAGGGACAAATGATCCTTTTTGACTCTCAGAATGGAAAGACAATTGAGGAAATTCATGCAGTGATAGCAAATCCAGCCCTCCCCACCAGATGTTTCTCTAAGAGTTTACTTTTGTGTTTTCGATAATGATGCATTCATGATGGATTTAATTAAAATGGTGGATGCTATTTTAGGACTGTGTTGTAAGTAAACACATTAAATGAAAGTTTAAAGAATGTAATGTTTTAAATAGTCCAGTTTTAAAGAAAAATGTATAGTTAGTGCATATTTGGAACACTTGTGTGGCTCACCACGGGGACATGCAGAAGCAGTGTAGCCAAGGATGGTTTCATTGGAGACGTCCAACGTAGTACACATTTTTAAATTCACCCTTGCATTGAGTTACTCAGCAAGTAGTTATTGAGTATCTACTAAGGCTCTCTTCTAGACACAGAGGCGGTTTCAGTGAACAAAGCAAGGATCCCTGCCCCCGAGGAATTTACTTTCTAGTCAGATGATACAGACACTACATGATAAACATAATAGGTACACTCTACCATTTGTTAGGTGACAAATGCCATGGGGGAAAAAAGGTGGGGGGGAAGGTCCTATTTTTAATAAGATGGTCAAGGTGCGCCTCATTGAGAAAGTGACATTTCAGGTAAGATTTAAGAGACTGAAGGTATTTTTCATAGGGATATCTGGAAGAAAAACTTTCCAGTCAGTGCAAACAGCCAATCCGAGGCTCAAGGCAGAAGTGTGCCTGCTGTATGCGGACCAGCAGTGAGCCAGAGTGGCTGGGGCAGGGAATCAAGGGGGAAAGCAGTCAGAGAGGAGGTAACAGAGGTCATTCAAAGGACCTCAACCTTCACTCTGAAGGGGGACTTCCTATAGGGTTTTGCCAACGGATATTTTTACTGGATCACTTCGGCTGCTGTACAGGGACAAGAAGCACAGAGACCACTAGCAGACTATTGCAATAATCAACGTTGGAGAAGACGGTGACTCAAAACAGGTGGTATGAGGCAGAGGCAGGATTGAGTGGGCTTTGGACATTCGAAAAGGAGAGGCAGCATTTGCTGCATTGGCTGATGGGTGTGAGAAAAAGAGAAGTCAAGATAATCTCCGAGGTTGTAGGCTTTGGCAACTTGAAGAATGGAGTTCACCTATAATGCAGTAAGTATATTTAGAGAAGGCTACAGGTAGAAGGGTGATCATTTTAGACATTTGAAATGTGAGATATCAATTAGAAGTCCACATGGAACTTAATAGACAGCTGGATACCAGAGTCAGAGGAGAAAAATCTAGACTGGAGATAGACTATTTTAATGAAACATCTACCATGAAAAGTGTAAGTCTCCTCCATATGAGTCACATGACTCCTGGGTGAACCACAATGGATAAAAAAATTGATAGAGAGACTTCATAATAACATGGGAAGACCAAGTTCCTAAGCCATGTGCCCATCAGATGGCCAGATGTGTGTGTGAAACAAAAACCCAGTAACCAGGAGTCTTTACATCAGAAACACAAATCTTGTTCAAAATAATCAATAGAACTGATGCAAATGTAGTGATTGTGCTCGGAAAAAAATGTGTGTGTCAAGAGAAAAACGCTGTGCAGAAGCTATTTACATTTCTCCCATCTCAATTTCTGCTGTTCACCATTTCTTAAAGCTTCCGACCCGCTGAAGGCAATCTGGTGGAACGATGTAGTCCATAAATGGTCCATAAATGTCTGTGTTCACAGTTTATGCAGGGGAAAGTATTCCTATTTATAATCTTACCACATGTGCTACAGTCAAGCTCTCAACTGCACAGGGAAGGAAGGCCCAGCCCCTACTCTGCAGGAGTATCAACGCCATGTCTCTGCTGCCTGTAACCGTGCCGCTATGACATCGTGGATGGTGAAGAAACAGTTTTACAAGGCACAATGCAGTAAAACCGCAATCAAGGTGAAGCTACCATGTGTGAAAGTCACTCTGAATGTTATTAGAGAAAACAGGTTTAGACTCTTGAAAGGAAAAGCTGTTTCCTTTGCTTTCCTGTATGAGAGGGAGCATGCACCGTAGCGACAAGCAGGGACTCTCAGCCAGACAGACTCCCTATGTTTAAATCCCAGCTCAGTACCAGCTGTGTGACCATCAGCAAGCTACCTAACCTCTCTGTGCCATACCGCCACTGTCTGTAAAATGAAGGTAATCACAGTATTCCTACCTCATACGTGTTGTCAAGAATATTAAATGAGCCTGGTCGACAATGCTTAGTGGCTGAGCCACAGTTGGATGGCCCGGTCAGGGCATATGCCGGGGTTGCAGGCTTGATCCCCAGTGTGGGGCGTGCAGAAGGCAGCTGATCAATGGTTCTCTCTCAGCGTTGATGTTTCTAGCTCTCTTTCTCCCTCTCCCTTCCTCTCTGAAATATATATATATATATATATATATATATATATATATATATACACACACACATATATATATATTCAAAAAAGGAATATTAAATGAAAAAATATTGATAAAATCATTTAAAAAGTTCCTGGAAATAGTAAACCCTAAAGAAGTTTTTGGTAATTCAGTAAAGTGCTGATTTTTCTTTTTTAAAGTGTACTTCCTTCTGCTTGCCTGTGCCATTGGTGCATGTTTTTCATAATTTTTATAAGTTTTCAGAAACTGCCGGCAGCAGTCACATACTTTTGCATTTTATTCCCATAATTGTAGACTCGTTCTTCTCTACGCCTCCTCTCTGAGGCATGCCGGTCCCGCTGCCTGCCTTCCAGAAATTGCCTGCAGCACGCCTGGTGGGGTTCCAAGTTCTCCACAGTCAGCCAAGTAAGGTTTAGTGTTATTTTTCATCACCTTGACGTCAGTGAGAAATATCACTAAATTAATGCAAAAAAGATGTTCAATAGGATTTCATGAATAACTCAAAGCCCACTGCAAATACAGGATTGTCTGTGATGTTTTGAATTGATGGAAATCCACCTAGGGATTTCCAGCAATTCATAAACCAATTTCAGCTGACCGATGTAAAGCTGCGTTTTTTTAAAATCTGGCAAGTCAGAATGAAAGGAGAGAGTCTCTTCCAGGCAAACACTCCAAATTGATTCAATTATCATTGACAACTAATGAATTCACTGTAGGTATCGGCAAAAGTCCCTTACAGACAAACTTGACCACAGCAACTTACATCCAAACACTTTTGACTTTCCTTAAAACATGACTGAGGAAAGAATTGTCTCCACCTCATTAGGCCTGCCTACACCGATCCAACTCCCACAGTCCCCTCAGCCTTCACCACTGTCTTTGGACATGCTTGACAAATGATATGTGCAAAAGTCATTCCACTTGTACTCTAAGCTTGAAAACTTTCTCCCACATGTTTCTCGCAGGCTGCCAATATCCATCAGCAAGGGATTTAATATGAATCTTCTTTGTATTCTTGATAGTTTGAGTTCCAGAGTCTGATGTAACACTTTTATTTCTTCACATATGAGCAACATCAAACGCAAAAAAAAAAAATTGGGTCTTCAAAATCTAAATTTTGAGAATATTCGTTATGGGGGAATCTTCTTCAATTTTCATATTTTACTGTGTTTTTCACTCAAGTTTTTCCTTCCTCCTTCCTTCATTATTTTCTTTCTTTCTTTCTTTCTTTCTTTCTTTCTTTCTTTCTTTCTTTCTTTCTTTCTTTCTTTTTTTTTTTTTTAGCATTATTGCTATTTAAGACTTGCCCATTCTGGTATCAGGGTAGGTTGAAAGTTTGGCTCTTTTAAATTTCCTCCTTTGATATCTGCAGCACAAACTTGTCAGAGCAAACTCATTCTCTAGAATTGATTCCTCTAGGAAGAGTAATTGAGTTGAAAGACTATCCTGCATCATTTCATTAAAACTGCTATCACTAGTGACTTTTTTAAATGTGAAAAACAATGAATATTTCTTAGCCTTCTTGTAACTTGACCGCTCAGTGGCATTTGACCCAAGTAAAGCCTTCTCCTTGTCAAGCTCCTAAAATTCCACCTTTTCCCTGGTTTTTCTCTTAGCTATCTTGATACTCTTTATTGGTCTTAATTGATCTCAAATTCCTATTTCATTCCCTAGAGCAGGGGTGGGGAACATCTGGCCCTCGAGCTGTATAAGGCTGCAAAATCCTTGGGTCTGGCCCTGCCAAGGCACTAGGGGTGAATTAATTAAATGTTTGACCAAATATAGGAGGATAATTTTTAAGTTGATAACGTTATGTGGCCCTCGAATGATGCTATAAATATCCACATGGCCCTTGGCAGGTAAAAGGTTCCCCACCCCTGCTCTAGAGTTATGACACTTGTCTTTTCTTGCTCATTTCACTACACTGGGTGATCCCAGCTCCATTACTCATTAGCTGTGTGACTTTGAGAAAGTTATTTAGCTTCCTTGTGCCTAAGTTTTTTCACCTACAAAGTGGAATAACAGTATCTACCTCATAAGGTAGAATTAGATACTGACTTAATATTTAGTAATTTAATCTTGAAGTATAGTTATACTGGTAAATAGTTAAGTAGAGCTACTTAATACTTAATATTAATGTTAAGTCATTAATATTAAATATATTTAATAGTTTGAGTTGATATTTATAAGTACTCATGGCATGCAGTAAGCACTGTTTAAGTGGTTAATTTTTTTTTTCATTAAATCTCATGACTTCAAATTATCTCCCATGTGCTATTGCCTCTCCAGACCTGTATTTTCAACCAAGATCATCTTCTCTAGAAGCCAGGTAGTCTCACCTGGAGGCTCCATGAATACTTCAAGATCTATCAGCTCTATCTTCATACCTGCTCTGTCTCAAGAATTGGCACTACCCAGTTGCCCATGCCAGGACATGGTCCTTGATTGTATTTTCTATCTCAACCTACACATCTCACCATCAATGCTGTGAATTCACTGTCCTACACATATTTGGGCTCCATCCTGGTATCTCCAGTCTTGCACAACCCCATCCACCTTCCTCACTGCAGAAAAGAAAACCTAGAACTTTGTTTCCAGAATTTCTTCCTGATCAGATATTGTGCCCAATGACAATTCTTCCATGATGTCTACCTCCATCAACATCATTTCTCAGCAAGACCCCAAGTGCCTTAGCACAGTCAACCATGTCTTCCTGTTTGACCTATTTATTGTCCTTCATCTTTGTTTTTTCCAGCAAACATTCACCTTCTGCAATCCAACAATATCTAAATGACTATTGTTTTCCCAAATGTACCATAATTGCTTAGAACTCAGCCTTAGTACACACTACCCCGTTTCTTAATCCCCGTAATTTTTCTAGCTAACCCTTTATCCTTTTAAAGTTGTTTTGAGGGACAAGCCCTGAACTGGACATTAGAACAACCCCTCAGTTTTCTCTCTATCAAAGAAGGATCATCGAGTCAACAAAGTAGAGGTAAGCTCTTTTGTGCCAGACCTGCGCGAGACTCTAGGGATAGAGTCTTATACTGAAGGGGGAATGTTGACTTGTTGATTCTGAGCTAGATTTGTGACTCCCACAAATCTCTACCAAAGAAATAACTGGTCTGTGTTCTGATACTGCCTATTCCTGCTGTGTATACTTCTGTTACAGATCATATCACTACACTGCAAGTCCTGGTTTTCTGTGGGTTTTAGTTTATGTTTGTCCTCAAAAGTAAGGGTGCAAGTGGTTTATCTGGTGGATGATCTCAGGAAGCACAGATGAAGAGAATTAAGGAAGGGAAGAGATAGAATAAGGGGTATGTTAATGAGTAGCCCGATGCTATGGGCAATGCCCTGAAATCTCTGAGGAACTGTGTGGAGCATATCTCAGAATCATCACACCAGATGGCGTGAGAACTCATTTACTCATCACTGTTACTACAGTGTGGCCCCTTGGAAACATTAACTTCACTGCACCTCCAGGTTGTATTTGCATGTGTGTCAATTGAGATGGGCCAAGGCAACAATGAGCGAGACCTCAATAACATCTACTACACTGTCCAATTTCCCTACCAACCTGAGCATCCCAACAAGTATACTTTACCCATCTTCCTATTCATAGGACTTTCCAGAGTGCCCAGGGCACAGTGTCCACTCGGAAAGTGTATTGAATGAAAAGACAAATCTTCACTACATGAACGTGAGTAAAATTAATCCTTTCAACAGTTTTCTATTGCTCTATAACAACGAAGGCTAAGAGGGTACAAGTGAGGAGGCAGCAGTTGAGAAAACAATTTTCTTGGTGAAATAACCAGATATGAAACTCCTTCATTATATGCCTGAAAATATTTCTTCCTTTCTTTCTAATCATTGACTACTGTTTACGGATTGAGTATTTGTGTAAAAACAGAATATTTGTGGCCTCCTCCTCCCCGCCGCAATTGAAATGTTGAAGCTCCAACCCCCAAAGTGACTCTATTTGTAGATGGTAACTTTCTAGGTTACTTAAGGTTAAATGAGGTCATAAAGGTGGTGGGCTCTGATCCAATAGGATTAGTGTCCTTCTAAGAAGAGATGCCAGAGAGCTTTCACTGTAAGCTCCACGCTGTAAGGACACAGTAAGAAGACAGTTATCGGCAAGCCAGGAAAGGTCCTCATCAGAGGCCAGTCCTGCCATACCTTGATCTTGGACATCCCAGCCTCCAGAGCTGAGAGGAATAAATTCTGTTGTTTCAACCACCCAGTCTGAAGACTTTCGGTATGGCCGCCCAAGCTGACCGAGACCACCACATTTGAAAAGATGCTTGCTTCCAGTGAGGTGACCCACCAATGATATCAGGAAAGAGTTCTAAGTTATGTTGATTTGTCTAGAAATTCTCAGAAATTTCTTCTTCAGATTTTTAAACAAATCTTGACATTTTAAGGATAAATATTTGTTGACAATGATGGTAATAGGCTTTGGACAGTTTGCCTTCTTGGCATAAGTAACTTCCCATTTCATAGGTGTATAAAATAAGCACATAAAATAGTTAAAAAGGCTTCTTGGACATCAAATAACTCATACTAAACATACTGATGAGTTAAGTGTAAATAAATGAGAAACACATGGTTAACATTTTCCTTAAAAACATAAAGTTTTAGACATTAAGTGAAAAAGAGACTGACAAAACACATCTGGGGTTTTGCCCACTGCAAATTTATTTTTAGTTTTGGATATTAAAACAAATTACAATTCAATGTGTCTAGCTTGTGTATAAGCTCATGGTTTCTAAAATAATGCTTGTCATATAATGATTGGGAAGATAGTATCGATAGACAGTTATGAGAATTCAACCTTGACCTAAGATAGAGAAAATTCCTCAGTCTCATTTAAAGGCAAAAAGGTCAATTTTCTTGCTGTTATTTTTAGCAAGGGAGGCTTAAAGGAACATATTTTTGTACTTCACTCTGAAAAATGAACACATGGAAAGGCATCATTTTAGAGAATGCAATTGTTATTGCTGCTACCCTTTTCACTTTATAGTTGAGAGGTAGATGAAAGGGGGATTGTCTTCACTTAAGTTTGTTAAATAAAATTGATCAAAAACTAAGTGTTAACCTTTTCCACTTGGATGTCAAGTGTGACTTGACACAGTTAGCATTAGAATAAAGGAATCGAGAAAAAAGCAAGCGAGTGCAAAGGGTTAATCCCTCCCACCCCCAAGTCAACTGGTACATATTATGGGAGTGATGGGTTGGGCTAACTTATCCTGCTCATGTGCAACCAGACTCAGTTTGCACCGTAACTATCAGCTATAATAGTTAGTAAACATACCAAAGTAAGAACTAAACAGAAACTGGGGTTTGGGCCTACCTACTAGTAAGTGGCTTTTGTGTAAACTGGTAGCTTTTCAGTGAACATAAAGAGCCTATTTCCATTTACTTTGGAGACTCCTCATGTTTGAGCTAAGCTCTGTAGTCACCACGGAAAATATGGCCACTGCCACAATTCCACCAGTATTTCTCCTGCAAGAGACACCGTGAATGTCTGGCTCAAATTCGGGCCTCTAAAAGCTTCTGACTTAGAGGATGTCCCAGCTGGAGTTGTATCTGTTTCAAAAACAGTTCAAAAGAAGGAAGTCCCAGAAAATCATCTACCTTTAAGCTTCATCCCTTGAACTGAGGATCTTGATTTTAGTCCTAGACCCTAGTGGCCTGAATTTTTCAAAGATTTTCTACATCTCCCTAGTCCATGGTCAGCAAACTGTGGCTCGCGAGCCACATGCGGCTCGCAAGTCACGGTTTGCCGCTCTGTTGACTAATGAGTTTGCTGACCACTGGGATAGGGGCTTAATCACAAGGAAAAACAACAGCCTGTAATTATTGGAATCAAGAGTCTAAGTCAGAAAATAAAAAAAAAGAGTCTAAGTCAGTTTGCCGCTCTGTTGACTAATTAGTTTGCCGACCACTGCCCTAGTCTTATGCCTTCCCTATCTTGAGCATTCTCTGGGCCACAGTTCTCAGCACTATTTCATTCTTCAGGATCCCCTGACCAACCCTGAATCAATGTGAATTGAAGAAGACTGAATGATTGTGGATTAGCCAACATCATCCATGAGATGCCTGAGAGCTGAGAACTAGACACTCTATAGCCAACTGTCCTCAGATCCAGGTTAGAAACAAACAACAGATGCCTGTGGAAAACATTCAAAGAAATAGAGCCCTCAGGCACCAATGAGGAGAACACAATTCAAGGAAAGCTGAGTAACTGTAAGTAGTCTTTAGGGAAAGAGGGAAGTAAAGCATTAATGAATACAGAAAAATCATCTGGAAGCCAAGACTCATTGTCTGCCTTGAGTGGCTGAGAGTAGGGAACAGCGTAAACTTCTCCCGTGCCCCGTTCCTCCTTCTCTCTTCAAGATCACTCTCTACTCCCTTCATAAACCAAATTAATTTGCACAGAGCAGTGAAATGTGAAACTGCTCATGAAAGACAACATGATATCAATCTGTCACTCTCTCTGCTCTTTGGTTTTATGGGTAGGGGAAGTGGTAGCAAGTGTAACTATAAATCACTCACACATACATGTCAGAGGAATGTGGGCACTGTGCAATGCAAGAGTGGTACCACGCTGCCAATAGCTAAGAATTCTGAGGGACCTGGGCTACAACACTGTGCCTAAGAATTGGCTACATGTTTTTAGTAAAGGGGGGGCAAAAAGATTGTCCAGTATAAACTTTAAATGTGTTTTTTAATGTTATTATCATGGATCTGTTTGTCCCAGGACTCCAAGTTCTGAGACAAAAGCGTCCTTTTATTCATACCCTTTGAATTTTAAAGACTTGGTCAAGAGACCACCTGGCTAGGCCTTAAATTTATCCTCAGGAAAGAGGAAAGGCATGAATTCTAAGTGGAGTAATTGAAAGAAGGCAGAAGGAGGATTCATTGCCTGAGGCGCCACCATTCTTAAGAAATGTCCCCGAATTGGCCAACCATCTGATCCAAGTAAGCATAGCACTCAACTGTGCCCCAGGCTAATGTGCCCTGGGTCCAAATTCTTCCTGGAGGACCTACTGTGTAGGAGGAAACAACTGTTCCCAAGGGATTCTTAGCCATGCTTTCTGGAGCACCAGAGCCCCTCCAATCACCACATATCTACAGAATTCCTGACCTCTTGCAATTAAAAAAAGAGAAAGCGAGAACAGAGACAAAGGTACAAAGCACAGGAATAAAGAGCTAAGACTGTAAGGGAGAGACAATTATAATGGGAATTTATTTCTTCCAATAAACTACAAATTAAGTGAGGGATAGAAATTTGCCCAAAATATTTTTTTCATGTTCAACAAGCCCTAAACTAGTATCTATGTAGCCAATTGAGAAGAGTCTCTCATGAGACTTCCTCTTAAGTCATTTTATGAAATTGATGGTGGGTTGTGAAAAGGCTGCTAGGTTGAATACTGTCTATCAATTAATTATGGCTCCAAACTTTGAGTAAGTCTATACTGCCGGAAACCGATCATTGTCTCACTAATAGAAAGATGTGGAAGGCTTGTCAACCTTGAAGCTCTGAAAGGTCTGAGCCAACCACTCCCTATCTAATTGAGACAATGGTAACTGAGGCAACTTCCCCACCAAATAATCATGTAAATCCTTACTGATAAGATAATCTGCCTGTTACTGGAATTACCTGCCTAAGGGCTATGGGTGTATCCCATAGTCTCAATAAAAGGGATGGCAAGGCCAAAGCAAGGTGGTAGTCCTCCCACTAGAGGTGGGCTCCCGCCTGGCCCCCAATATTCCCAAATTAATATTTTTCTAGTCTCTTTCATTTGTGTGTGGCCTTCTCCAGAACCCGAACCCTGAACCACGCGGGATGTGAAAGGGGCTCCCACACTACACCACTTTCAGGTAAAAAAACAAAATGTATCCCCTCACCCACTTGCACATACCAATGCATCCATGTATAACTACTGGTGAATTAAATTGCAACTGCAGAGTACTCAAATACGTGGACACCAATCTGCAGAAACAGCAAGAACTTCTAAGAGCCAGTCAGGAGCAATATGCGAGGGGAAGATTGAGAGGGGCTACCCAGGAAAGAAGCATCTGGTCTGCAACAGAAAAATGTTGACGCGAAAACAAAACAAGGACAAACAAAAACCACCTGGAAATGGAGATGGTGGCAGTACCTGTGAGACACCTCAGCCTCCTCTCAAGAAAAGAGCTCGAGTGGATCCGACTGCTGATAAGGAGGAAACATTCATGAACAGAGTTAAAGTTAAAGACTCCTGAAGAACTAGAACCATGGCTTGCTGATGGCTGGGACTTAATTACCTGACAGAAACAGCTCTTTTATCTTCCTGCCAAGAAGAACGTGGATTTCATTCTGGAGGATTATGCAAATGATAAGAAATCTGGAAGGAAAGGCAGGTAATAAGGAGTATGCTGTTAATGAAGTTGTAGCAGGGATAAAGCAGTACTTGAATGCAATGTTGGGCACTCAGCTACTCTACAAATGTGAGAGGTGGCAGTATACTGAAATCCTTGGAGACCACCCTGGTGCACCCTGCCCTAGGCGTATGGAGTGCCGCATCTACTGGGATTATTTGTACACGATGGAGTGATATAGGCCTGTACACCTCTGGGTGAGAAGAGTCTTGCTTTATCACTGAATTATCTTAATGATTTCCTAAAATAGCTGGCAAAGAATTCTGCAACTTGGGTGCCAGGGATTATGAAGTGGCCCCGCCTAAGCACCGCTGGAAAGCTGTGTGAGGCGCTTACTTACACTTAAATTTGGATCTCTGTCACACATTTCTGTTCTTAGTCCTTCTCTTGTACAAATGAAGTGCATAAAGGACCTGATGTTTGTTTTCTGTTTGATTTGATAAGCAGATAATAAAAGGGGGTACAGCTCCTTTTCATTTTCTTTTCAAAGTTGCTACCAATATATTAATGGGCAACAGAGAGAGATACTGTGGAGTCTTCTATTGCCTCGTTGACAAAGCTGCTTTTGAATGCTAGTGGCCCTATTCCTTTGACACTGCACACTTTTATAATATTTGTTAATGCTATGGGACAAAATGCTCTGATTCCGAGTGCCAAATGTTTAAATCAGTGTACATAACTGATCGTACTCATCCATTTGTGCTCCTTTTTTTTTTTTTAATTGGTGCTTAACGTAAAGAGCATATCCTTTGCAGGCCATCCACATTATTCCATAGGAATTTTATCTCTGCTCAGATTGTTGAGGAGTGTTTATGACTTTTATAATGGTATCTAATGCGTGTTTTAACATGACAGACACAATGCATTGCAGAGCCAGTTTTCTGGTAAAGCCAATCTTTTAGGAGTTGCTTTTCAAACTTTCAATAAATTTTTTCTTTACATTTCAAAAGGAAAGGTGGTATTGAAATGCATAAGAATAGTCAATGTTGCATTAAAAAGATCCAAATCTATGTAGTCTACAGCCTATTTTTGTTTGTCAATCAAGAACGTTTTAATGTAAGTATTATCCGACCTTTGTGAAATTTCTTCCCTTAAAAAAGGCCATATACATTCAATTTGATTATATTTGGATTGGATACCCAGACCTATTCTTCTTATCTAAATTTAGACCATTTTTTCCTGTTGGCTAGAACCTCATCCAAAAGCTCAGATGTGCCATTGTTGCTACTAGTACCTGCAAGCTCCTCTGTTGCAAATAACTAAACAAGTGAAGGTGAGGGTGGCACTTGCAAAGTCAAGACGAGATTATGTGGATTCCATTTTAATTTGTCTACACTCTTTTTGATCACAGGTAATTATAATTTGGCTTTAGTTCAAAGACAGACAGTCAGAGATCTTAAACTCAAGCAGTCTTTACAGGATTCACAAGAGGAGCCCTGCTTCTTTGGGCCTTTTCTCCTGAGCACAATGAGTGTGCGCTCAGCAGAGTTGAAACTTGCCCTGAAAAACTCATGGCCTCGGGGGTTCCATTGAGAAATGCTGTGTGGGCAAACAAAGCTCTCTCTTTGCAGCTTTACAAATGATAGGTTTTCACTTTATAAGATGTTTTCACTGCATTCTTAAAGCATCTGCTGATACAAAGCAGCGTGGGCCAGCAATTCCAGTTTAGCATTCTCTGTGAAAACAAGTGCCTATTCATGTGAGACTCTCTCTCTCTCCTAATTAGTTGCTTTCATCCAGAAACTGGGAAAACTACATGTGGAGTAAGGAGGCTAAAGTGAGATGCTAGCCTTACTCTGTGTGATTCCAGGTCCCTTCAAGCACAACCCTCTCACCACTGGCCTGCCCTGTGACAGACTAGATGGCTTTGGACAAGCACTTGCAAGAAGCTCCCGTGGAAAAAAAGGAGGTGATGAACGTCACCCTAGGACTTCAAAGATAAGAAATATCTGGACAGAGAATAAGCCAAGAACCTCCTTGATGGATGTTACAGAATCTAGCATGAGTTCGGTTACGGAAATGAGCATCCAACTGCTATACTAAACCTGTCCCCCAGCCAACTGGTTTGATGAACTTCCCCAATTGCAAGAACCCTGACATGGTCCAGAGGGCCTGTGTGTTTGTTTTAATCTCCAGGGAGGATTACTTGACTAATTTGTCAGTGTAGTTTTTTTCCCCCCCAAAAAAATTACTATGCAGTATAAGATGTCACTAACTTAAATAGAATTATGATTATGTATACATTGTAATAGGGTTGTATCTTTCTACAACATCTTCCCCATGGAAAGAGTCCATGTCCTTTATTGCATTTGGCATTATGGGCGAGGTCTGCGAAGAACTCTCTGCAAGGCCAGTTTTTGTTGCTATGTGATTTCACCAGTACAACAATATTCTTTCAAGTACCATATTTGTCCCCTAGGCCAGAACACTAGAAAAATGAAGAAGATGATGCCTTATAAAATAAAGGCCTTAAAATAGTCTATCATACACATTGAGGTGATTTTAGTTTTACAATATTAAGTGAAATATCAAAATGTGTCGCTTGGAAGGCTGTGAGAACATGAACACAGATTCCACTTTTCTTTCTTTTTCCAGACCATTCCATCAGGATGCTGTCAGTTTGAACAAGGGCAGCCAAATCTTGATTATCCATAGTAATCAGGTCATGGCTAATTAACACTCGCAGATCATAGGCTCATAGAAAGTTAGAGCTAGACGGGAAGTCAGAGGGCATTTAGTCCAATTTATTTGTTTTATAGGTGGGATAACCAAGACCAAAGAAGTTACGTGTCTTGAACAAGTTTACACACCTAATTAGGGGTAGAGCCTAGAATAGAACAGAGTTTCTGCCTCAGTTCACTTCTCTCTTTTTCATGCTCCCCCATTAATTATTTTTACAGGTCATTCATTCATTTTAACATATAACCTTACCCTCTTTCCCCCCAAAATAAAAGTTCTTAGGGGCATAGCTGCTGAGTCCACACTAAACACCCTTTTAAGTCTAATGTGCCTTAGTTTGCTCCTGTTCTCCCTTAGTTTGAAGCATCATGTAAGTAACAAAATGACAAAGAGGCACAGGAGGATAAAGAAGGCATAAAGTACTAGTAATTCACAAAGGGGTTATGCAAGGTGTGAATCCTTAATTTCAGCAATGAAAGAGGTAGTCATACCACAACTATGGTCACATGCAGAATATAGGTGGTAGTTGGAAGAGGGCAAATCAGGGAAAGAACCAAAATGGAGATGATGGAGACTCCAGTATCCTTAGCACTAAGCACTGTGGAATCAAGCCAAAGGCTATGTAATTAAGATGGGGTTGCTCATCCCTGAATCCAGTCTTCTATTAGAGTGAAAAACTTATCTGTGAAAGGGAGGTTTATATGAACTAGGGGCTTAATCACAAGGAACAACAACAGCCTGTAATTATTGGAATCGAGAGTCTAGGTCAGTGGTCGGCAAACTCATTAGTCAACAGAGCGGCAAACCGCGGCTCACGAGGCACAGTTTGATGACCACTGAACTAGGGGAAAAGAATAAGCAAGTCAGAGAAAAGGTAAGTATCACATGATCTCACTCATATGTGGAATCTAATGAACAAAATAAACGGATGAACAAAACAGATCAAGAGACATAAAAGCATGGAACAGACTGTCGAACCTCGGAAGGGAGGGAAGGTTGGGTGGGGGTAAAGAGGGGCATATGTAATACTTTCAACAATAAAGATTTAAAAAAATAAAAAAGGATTATTATAACACTGTTAATTGCACATCACATATGGATCAATGAGATCACCAAAAAAAAAAGAGAAGTGGTTCTATGGGAATTGGGAAAGATGGTCCACAGCACTATAAGGAGCGGTGTGACCTGCAGAGTGAATAAATCTTCCTAGGTTTCAGTTTCCCCCAGAATGAAGAGATTTAACAATTATTTCCCGAAGCTTATTCTTCTAGGCCAGTGGTCTGAAAACTGCGGCTCGCGAGCCTTGGTTTGCCGCTCTGTTGACTAATGAGTTTGCCGACCACTGGGATAGGGGCTTAATCACAAGGAACAACAACAGCCTGTAATTATTGGAATCGAGAGTCTAGGTCAGTGGTCGGCAAATTCATTAGTCAACAGAGCGGCAAACCACGGCTCGAGCCGCATATGTGGCTCGCGAGCCGCAGTTTGCCGACCACTGTCTAGGAAATGTAAGTTCCACAGGATGTTAATATTTATTGAATGCACACACACACAATCAAGTAAGTTTGAGAAATTTTAGGTTATAAAAATCAAACTGGCTTCATCACTAGAAAAATCCTGGAGGCTTCAATATGCCACTAAGCATGTGCATCTCCCAGATAAAGGGTGTAGTTTGTAGTAATTTTCCTCAGAAATTCTTGTTTACAGACTATCAGGCTATGGGAATGGTATTCTACGCTATGGTCTAGAAGATAATGTCTCTTCCAGCTCTTAAATTTTTTTCTTTAATCTTCACTCGAGAATATGTTTATTGATTTTAGAGAAACATCGATGTGAGAGCGAAACATGGATTGGTTACCTCTCATAGGCACCCCAACTGGGAACTGAACTCACAACCTAAGTATGTGCCTTGATCCGGAATCAAACCCACGACCTTTAGGTGCATGCTATGGTGCTCAACCAACCCAGCCTTACTGGCCAGAATCATATAAATTCTTAAATATGATTCTGTGTAATGTAGGTTGAAGAATCTAAATTTCATTTTTTCAAAAATGCCCACATCCATACAACATTGCTCTTTTATAATGAGCACTTATATGCTACTATAAATCTACAATGTTAAATACCTTATAGCTGAGAAGTCTAAAATATGCAATTCTCCCACTTTAAAACTACTGGTTGAGCATGATAATATATTCCACTAATGCCCACATTCCATGGAAATCTGAGAATGGCCTTGTATCTGTTTCAGAAATTCATAGCATTGACCTGAGGGAAAATAGAAAAAAGTTGAATTCTATTTTCTTCCTTAGATTCTTTCTTAAAATACATTCATGTTCTCTACATCATAAAAATCCTCAGAAAAGATTATCATCTCTTGAGACGACATAGTTATAGGTATCCAATTCTGATTTTTAAAATATATGTAGCATGTAATGAGCTTAAAAGTCATGAGCTACCTCAAATTGTCCCCCAAATCATCAGTTAGTCTAGTCGTAAGCATGTGAAATATTTACAATGAAAAGC
The DNA here is from genome assembly GCF_951640355.1 of Cnephaeus nilssonii. Lineage (NCBI taxonomy): Eukaryota > Metazoa > Chordata > Mammalia > Chiroptera > Vespertilionidae > Cnephaeus > Cnephaeus nilssonii. The sequence continues at coordinate 59,307,689 of NC_137085.1, read as the reverse complement.
CCAGATGTCTTTAATTTTCAATGAAAAAAAAAAAAAGGTATTTTCCTGACCTTCCCACAATCTAATTTGTTATATACTATTAAAGACCTCTTTATCCTGGAAATTTTTTGGCATCTCTGTTTATTACGGAATGGCTCAGGAATATAGAAAAACAGTTTCTCACTAAACAGTCTACTTTTCAGACAACAGACATAAAAGTGACATATGTGCATACGCATAGGGAGAAGAGAACACTGAGTCAAGGGCATCAATTCAGATTTAAACAGAAACAACCAGCTTGATCATAATCAAGTCCAAAGGTATCATAGCTGAGGGCTCTTAACCTCTGTTCTCTCTGCTCTCTCACCCACACAGCTCTGATCACATAAATCTATTATTTAAAAACTTTTGAAGGATCCCTTTATCTACAAAATTAAGTACAGATTCCTCTACCTGCCATTCAGCCCTTGATAATATGAATATAATTTCTAGGCTAGTTCTCACAAATTTTTTTAATATATTTTTTTATTGATTTTTCACAGAGAGAAAGGGAGAGGGATAGAGAGCTAGAAACATCAATGAGAGAGATACATCGACCAGCTGCCTCCTGCACACCCCCCCACCGGGGATGTGCCCGCAACCAATGTACATGCCCTTGACCGGAATTGAACCTGGGACCTCTCAGCCCAAAGACCGACGCTCTATCCACTGAGCCAAACCGGTTTCGGCATAAATTCTTTATATACAACATATATTCTAGCCAAACTGTCCATTTGGTATTGCCTGAGCATGCCCTACGCTTTCCTCCTTAGTACCTTTGCTCAAGCCAGCCCCTCCTGCTAAATGGGCATCAAAGCGAAAGCAGCTAGTGACTTACATGGGAAAGAAAATTAAATTATCATGAGACCTTTTTCAAGAGCAACACGTTATGCCAAAAGAAAGTGGAGTACCATATGTAAGTACTCAAGGACAGAAAATATGAGCCAAATACTTCATATCCAGCAAAACTGACTTCCAAATATAAAGGGCACACAAAAAACTATTGTTAACATGTATGAATGAACTACTACCAGATATGTTGGAATAAATGAATTTGTACTTCCACTATAAATGATAAAACAGAAACAAAATATATAAGGCAACTGTTTGTTTTTTATATTATCAGCAGACAGCATAAAGCTGTGATCCCTGAGGACCTGACTCTGTTTAGAGACATTTCTCAATTCTCTATTACAGTTCAGTGAGCTGGAGTCCCAACTGAGAACTGTGGGCCTGCAGAGATTAGAAGGCATGGATCAGAGTTTAAAGCAGGTGAATTGGCTGAAATCCATAGGGCAGAACACCAGAAAGAAAAGAGAGGCACAAAGAGGGTGACCAGGATTCTGTAAATGCGGTGTGTGTGTGTGGGGGGGGGGGATGTAAGGGGGGGCCCTCTAAAGTTCTTCGCCAAGGACTAGACTATGCATGTGCAGAGAGAAACTATATGAGGCTTGCCCAGGAGTGTTACTAGAATAGACTAGAGTCTTAAAATAAATCTTAATACATTCTCTGATCACAATAGAATTAAATTAGAAAGCAACAAAAATAAGGTATCTAGAAAATGTTCAAATGTCTGGATAACACACTTCTACTATGGGTTAATGAAGAATTCACAGGGAACATCTGAAAATATTCCAACTTAATGAAAATGGAAAACATCAAGACTTATAAGACACAGCTAAAAGAGTATGTAGAAAAATGTACTGCTTTATTAAAAAAATTATATATATAATTTCAGAGAAGAAGGGAGAGGGGTAGAGAGAGATAGAAACATTAATGGCAAGAGAGAATCATTATCGAGCCCAAAATCCGGGCATGTGCCCTAACCGGGAATCGAACCATGACCTCCTGGTTCACAGGTCAATACTCAATCTCTGAACCATACCGGCCAGACAAAAAACATGTACTACTTCAGTACTTACATTAGAAAAGCAAGTTTTAAATTAATGATCATCATGTTCATTTTTTAAGATGCTACCTTAAAAAGCTAGAAAGTAAAGAGCAAATTATGACCAAAATAAGAAGGAAAGAAATAATAAACATGAAAGAAGGACTCAATAATATGGAAAGCAATGCAGAAATATAACAAAGGTGGATCATTTGAAAATATTAATAAAATCAAGAAACCCTAGCAAGATTAATAAAAAAGAAAAAGAGAAAACACAAAATACTTAGATATCAAGAACCCTAGCTACTAAAAACAATTAATTCATAATCAAAGAGCTCCCCCAGAAAACTCCATGCCCAGATTATTGTAATAGTGAATGTGATCAAATATATAAATGTTATTTAAATTCTTCCAGAAAACAGAGAAGGGGATGCATCCCAACTCATTTTATGAATGCAGAAAAATCCCCATACCAAAATCTGAGGAGGATACAAAGAAAGAAAATTACAGACCAATATCTCTCATAAACATCAATGCCAAAATTCTTTGAAAAGTTAGTAAATAGAATTTAGTATATATGTAAAAAATAATACATCATTACCAAATTAGGTTTGTCTCAGGAATGTGCAAGATCAATTAAAGTAATTAAAAATTAAGATAATTCACCATTTTAAAATACAAAAGAGTATCCTCAACAGTTACAGAGGGGTAAATGTAACAAAAATTCAATGCCTCTTTATGAAAAACAACGCAGCACACTTGGAATAGATGAAATTTCCTCTAGCCTGATACATCTCACAGAAACCACCAACTAATGTCATACTTGATGAAATACTGCCTTCCCTTACAATAAAGAACAAAGCAAGAATTATCTGTTCTCCCCATTAATATTCAACATTCTACTCTGGAGGTTCTAACCTATGCAATAGGGCAAGATGGAGAAACAAAAAGCTCAGATATAGAAAAAGACATTGTTAAACTGTCACTGTTTGCAGATAACATCATTGTCTCCATAAATAACACTAAGTATCTATAAAAATAAGCTATTCAATTTAATAGGCTAACTTAGCAAAGCTGCATCATACAAGGTCAATATATAGAAATTAGCTGCATGTCTCAAGACTAGCAACAACATCTGGAAAATTCCATTTAAAACACAGTACCACTTATAATAGCATCAATGAAGATAAATAATCAAGAATAATTTTATCATAAGATATCCACACTCTCTACACTGAAAACTATAATATAATACTACAAGAAATTAAAGAAGGCCTACATTAAAAGCCAGATATATCATGTTCATGAATTGGAAGAACCAAAAGTGTTTACATCAACTTTCCTTCTAAATTTATCAGTAGATTCAACACAATCCCAATTATATTCTCAGCAGGACTTACATAAATTGACAAGTTGATGCTAAACCTCATATGAAAATGCAAAGGACTTAGGTCAAAATAATCTTGAAAAAGGAAGAACAAAGTTGGAGAAGTTACAATACTTAGTTTGAAGACTTACTATAAAATAGTATTAGTCAAGTCAGTTTGTTATTAGAATGATAAACAAATACATAAATAGAACAAAATGGATTTCAGAAATGGATTTCAGAAATGACCCACACAATTTTTGACAAAGGCACTAGTACAAATCAGTAACAGATTAGATAATTTTTAAATAAATCCAATGCCGAAGCCGGTTTGGCTCAGTGGATAGAGCGTCGGCCTGCGGACTCAAGGGTCCTGGGTTTGATTCTGGTCAAGGGCATGTGCCTTGGTTGCGGGCACATCCCCAGTAGGGGGTGTGCAAGAGGCAGCTGATCGATGTTTCTCTCTCATCGATGTTTCTAACTCTATCCCTCTCTCTTCCTCTCTGTAAAAAATCAATAAAATATATTTTAAAAATAAATAAATAAATAAATCCAGTAAAAATTAGATATCAATCTGAAGAAAAATATGAACCTTGACCTTTACAGCACATACAAAAATTAATTCAAAATGGATTATAGACCTAAATCTAAAAGCTAAAATTACAACACTTCTGGAAAAAGTATAAGAGAAATTCTTCCCTATCTTGAAAGTATACAGGGATTTCTTAGTACGCAAAAATGTTCTAACCATAAATTAAAATTATAAACATATATCTGATGAAGGATATATCCAGAATATGTAAAGAATTCTTACAACTCAGTAATGGGAAGAAAACAACTAAATTTTTAAAAAGCTGTAAATGACTCACAAAAGAAGATATATGAATGGCAAATAATCATGTGTAAAGATGCTCAACATCATTAATCAGGAAAATAACAACTGAAATCACAATGAGATACCACAACACAGCCCTTATTGATTAAAATTTAAAGAATTACCACATAAAGTGTTAGTAAGAATGTGGAGCAATGAAACGTGTATACATTTCCGACAAGAGCATGAAATGGTGCACTCATCTTAAAAGTAGTCTAGGAGTTTCTCAAAAAGTTAAATACACAATCTTCATACGTTCCAGCAGTTTTGTTCCTAAGAATTTACTCAATATACATGAAAATATATGTCCATCAAAATATTGTAAAGTTCAGAGCAGTGTTACTTATAATAGCCAAAAACTAGAAAACATACAAACAGGTGAATAGATCAACAAACTGTGATATATGCCCACAGTGGAATACTACATAGCAATACTGACAGACATAATGTTCAAAATGTTATGCTGTGCCAAAGTAGCCAGACCTAAAAGAGTAGACATATCACATGATTCCATGTATATGCAATTCTAGAAAAGGCACATCTAATTTAGAATGAAATTGCATATCAGTGTTTGCTTTAGGTAGGAATAGGTAACCGACTAGGAATGTGAACAAGGGACTATTTTTTGATGATGGAAATGTTATACATCTTCATAGTATATCTGATACACAAGTAGATACATCTGTTAAAACTCATCTCAATGCCTGGGCAGTATAGCTCAGTGGTTGAGAGTCGACCCAAGAACCAGAGGCCACAGGTTAGATTTCCAGTCAGGGCACATGCCCGGGTTGTGGGCTCAATCCACAGTAGGGGGCATGCAAGAGGCAACAAATCAATGATGTGTCTCTCTCATGGATGTGTCAATCTCTTATCCATTTCCCTTCATCTCGCTCTAAAACAAGCATGTCAAACTCGCAGCCCACGGGCCCCATGCCTTGTTTATTTGGCCCATGTTAGCCTTTGAGTTTGACATGCTTGCTCTAAAATGTCAATAAAACATTTTTTTTTAAGATGCATCACAATGTATACTTAAAATGAGTGCATTTTTATATATACATTATACCTCAACAAAGTTGATTTACAAACAAGTAAAAGAAGGTGACACAAAATAAGTACATTCTATATTATTCCATTTATATAAGCTCCTTGAGCTGATAAAAGTAATCTATAGTAATAGAAATAATATCAGTGGTTATTTGGAGCAAAGGTAAAGAAAATTAATTGAGAAGGGGCACTTGGGAAGTTTCTAGAGTAACAAAGGTGTTCTAACCCTGATTTGGTGGTGATTATACAATACTAGAGGCCTGGGGCGGGGGTCCCCTCAGCCCAGCCTGCACCATCTCTAATCCAGGACCCCTTGGGGGATGTCCAACTGCCAGTTTAGGCCCGATCCCTGGCAGTCAGACATTCCTCTCACAATCATGGACCACTGGATCCTAATTGCTCACCTGCCTGCCTGCCTGGTCGCCTCTAACTGCCCCCCCCACCCCGCCGGCCTGATTGCCCCTCACTGCCCCCCCTGCCGGCCTGGTCACCACTTACTGCCCCCCCTGCCGACCTGGTCACCCCCAACTGCCCCCCCACCGGCCTAGTTGTCCCTCACTGCCCCCTCCGCCAGCCTAATCGCCCGAACTGCCCCTCCTGCCAGCCTGGTCGCCCCTAACTGCTCCCCCCTGCCGGCCTGATTGCCTCTTACTGCCCCCCTTCCAGCCTAGTCACCCCCAACTGCCCACCTCTGCTGGCCTGGTTGCCCCTAACTGCCCCCCCCCGCTGTTGGTCTGGTTGCCCCTCACAGACCCCTTCTCCCCCCCCCCCGCCAGCCTAATCGCCCGAACTGCCCCTCCTGCCAGCCTGGTCGCCCCTAACTGCTCCCCCCTGCCGGCCTGATTGCCTCTTACTGCCCCCCTTCCAGCCTAGTCGCCCCCAACTGCCCACCTCTGCTGGCCTGGTTGCCCCTAACTGCCCCCCCGCTGCTGGACTGGTTGCCCCCAACTGACCCCCTGCTGGCCTGGTCGCCCCTAAGTGCCCCCCCCGCTGCTGGTCTGGTTGCCCCTCACAGATCCCTCCTCCCCCCCACCCCCCCGCCAGCCTGGTTGCACCATGCAGCCTGCTGTTCAGTCGTTTGGTTGTCCCTCGCTAACCCCCCTGCCAGCCTGGTCATAGGCAGCCATCTTGTGAGGGTGTGAGGGTTAATTTGCATATTACCTCTTTATTATATAGGATATACATTTGTCAAAACCCATTAAAGTGAAGTATTAATGTGGCCTTTTATATAAGTCATGCTTCAGAAAAAGATGAATCCTAACAAAATCTTAGGAGCTACTGTTCTCATGAGCAAGAGAGAAGACTAAAATAAATACCAGAAATGAAAGAGGAAATATTAGAACTGATACTACAGAAATACGAAGAATCATAAGAGATTATAAACAATGAAACTCCAACAAATTGGATAACTTAAATAAATAAATAAATTCCTAGAAACATACACCCTAACAAGACTATATCACAAAGAAATAGAAAATCTGAGCAGACCAATAATGAGTAAGAAGATTGAATCAGTAATTAAAACCTCCCTTCCAAAAAGGAAAAGCCCTGGACCAGATGATTTTACTGGTGAGCTCTACCAAACATTTTTTAACTTTTATCTTTATTGTTGGAAGTATTACAGATGTCTCCTTTTTCCCCCCAATGACCCCCTGCACCCCACATCCCTCCCATCTACCAAACATTTAAAGAAGAATTAATGGCAATACTTCTCAAACTCTTCCCCCAAATTGAAGAGGGCAGAATATTCCAAAACTCATTTTACAAGGCCAGCATTGCTGGGATAACAAAACCAGATAAGGACACCATAAGAAGAGAAAAGTACAGGCCAAATACAAATGCAAAAAGTTATTGACAAAATGCTAGAAAACACAATTTAACAGCACATTAAATGGATAATGCAGTATGATTAAGTGGGATTTATCCCTGGCATACAAGGATGAGACAACATATGCAAATCAATAAGAGTAATACACCACATTAATGGAATAAAAGATAAGTCATATGATCATTTCACTAGATGTAGAAAAAGCATTTGAACATTCCCATTTTTTCATGATTAAAAACTCTCAACAACTTGTATGTAGAAGGACTATACCTCAACAAAATAAAGGCTGTATGACAAATCCACAGCTAACATACTCAACGGTAAAATGTTGAAAGCTTTTCCTTAAAGATCAGAAACAACTCAAGGAGGCCCACTCTTATGCTTTTATTTGACATAGTACTGGAAGTCCTAGCCAAAGCAATTAGGTTAAAAAAAAAGAAAGAAAATAAAAGAAAGAAAGAAAATAAAAGGCATCGAAATAATAAAAGAAGTGAAACTGTCACTATTTTCAGATGGCATGAAAAAAACTCCATAAAAAAAACCCCAACTATTATCATTAATAAATTCAGCAAAGTTGCAGCATAAAAAATTCAGTTGTGTTTCTATACACTAACAATAAACTATCTAAAAAAGAAATCAAGAAAACAATCCCATTTATAATATCACCAATAAAATAAAATACCTAGAAATAAATTTATTTAACCAAGGAGGTAAAAGACCTGTACACTGAAAACCATAAGATGCTGATAAAAGAAACTGAAGAAAACAAATAAGTGAAAAGATACCCTGTATATATACATTGAAGAATTAATATTGCTAAAATGTCTATACAACCTAAAGCCATCTATAGCCTATATAATAAACGCCTAATATGCAAATTGACCATCACTCCAACACACCAGATGGCTGCCCCCATGTGGTCAAAGATAGCCACCCCGATGTGGACACAAGATGGCTGCCCCCATGTGGACACAAGATGGCCACCACAAGATGGCCAGCATGGGAGGGCAGTTGTGGGCGATCAGGCCTGCAGGGGAGAGCAGTTGGGGGTAATCAGGCCTGCAGGGGAGGGCAGTTGGGGGGGGGAGACTGGACCAGCAGGGGAGGGCAGTTGGGGGTGACCAGGCCTGCAGGGGAGGACAGTTGGGGGGGACCAGGCCAGCAGGAGAGAGGAGTTAGGGGCAATCGGGCCTATAGGGGAGCAGTTAGGCATTGATCAGGCTGGCAGGGGAGTGGTTAGGGGATGATCAGGCTGGCAGGCAGAAGCGGTTAGGGGCAATCAGGCAGGCAGGCAGGTGAACGGTTGGGAGCCAGCAGTCCTGGATTGTGAGAGGGATCCCAGATTGGAGAGGGTCCAGGCTGGGCTGAAGTACACCCCCCCTCCTGCCTCTGTGCACAAATTTCATGCACCAGGCCTCTAGTAGTCAATGTAATCTTTATCAAAATCCCAATGGCATTTTCCAAAGACTCAGAAAAATAATACTAAAATTGATATGGAATCACAAAAGACCCTGAAGAGCCAAAGTAATCCTCAGAAAGAACAAAGCTGAAGGCATCAGACTTTCTGATTTCAAAATATATTACAAGCATATGGTAATCAAAACAGTATGCCACTGTCATAAAAAAGACACATAGTCTAATGGAACAGAATTGAGAGCCCAGAAATAAAATCCCACATATTTGATGAGAGCCAAGAATATTCACTAGGAAAACTGGATAATCCCATGTAAAAGGATAAAATTGGACTCCTAACAACACCACTCACAAAAGTTAACTTGAAATGGATTACGCTTAAATATAATAGCTGAAACATAAAACTCCTAGAAAACAAAATAGGGGTAAAGCGCCTTGACAAGGTCTTGGAAATGATGTTTTGCATATGGCCCTAAAAGCACAAGCAGTACAATCTCATAGCCAAGACATGAAATAACCTAATTGTCCATCAACAATGAATATACATGTGAAGAAAATGTGTTTATATACAACAGAATATTATTCAGCCATAAAAAGAAGGAAATCCTGCCATTTGCAACAGCATGGATGGACCATGAGGGCATTATGCTGAGTACAGTAGGTCAAACAGAGGAAGACAAATACAGATGATCTCACTTGTGTGTGGAATCTAAAACCCTCGTGCACTGTTGGTAAGAATGCAGATTGGTGCAGCCACTATGAAAAACAGTACAGAGTCACCTCAAAAAATTAAAAATGGAACTTCTTTTTTAACCAGTGATTCCACTTCTAGGGATATTTCTGAAGAAACCCTAAACACTAATTTGAAAGAATATGTACATCCCTATGTTCATTGCAGCATTATTTCCAATAGCCAAGATTTGGAAGCAGCCCAAAAGCCCATCAGCAGATGAGTGAATAAAAAGAAAGCTGTGGAACATTTACATAATGAAGAATACGAATATGAATACGAAAACGAATACGAATAAGAAAAAGAAAGGAAGAAGAAGAAGGAGGAGGAGGAGGAGGAGAAGGAGGAGAAGGAGAAGAAGGAGAAGAAGAAGGAGAAGGAGAAAGAGAAGGAGAAGGGGAAGGGGAAGGGGAAGGAGAAGGGGAAGGGGAAAAGGAAGGGGAAGAGGAAAGGGAAGAACAAGAAGAACAAGAACAAGAACAAGAACAAGAACAAGAACAAGAACAAGAACAAGAACAAGAACAAGAAGATCATCTTACCTTTTGCGACAGCAAGGATGGACCTGGAAAGTATTATGCTAAATGAAATAAACCAGTCAGAGAATGAAAAGTACCATATGATTTCACTTATATGTGAAATCTAAGAAACAAAATTAACTCACAAAATAGAAACAGACTCATAGATACAGAGAACAGATTAACAGTTGTCAGAGGAGGTTTTGGGAGGCTGTGCAAAATTGGTGAAGGGATTAGCAAAAAAAATAACAATAGACACAGACAGTATGGTGATCACCAGAGGAAAAGTGGGTGGGGTGAGGTAGAAGAGAGTCAAGGGAGAATAGTGATGGAAAGAGACTTGACCTGGATATACTGATGATGTATTCTAGAATTATACAACTGAAGCCTACATAATTTTATGAACCAATGTCACCCCTATAAATTCAATTAAAAAAAAAGTTGTAGAACACTTACTCTACCCTAATCTCCTTGGCAGTCAACAATGACTAGCAACCTCCCTTCTCCTTCCTCCTGTTGATCAGATTTCTACCATCATTCCTATCTTGGACTTCATATAGTATGCATTTGTTTGTGTCCAACTTATTTTACTCAACATATTTCTAAGATTCTTCCATGTTGTGATGTGTCCCAATAGATTATTCCTTTTTATTGCTGAAGAATATTTAATTGTATGCACATACTCCAATTGGACTATCCATTCACTGATTGATGGGCATTTGTATTGTTTTCAGTTTCTGATTATTATAAATAAAGTTGCTCTCAAAATTCTAAAAAAAAAAATTTTAAAGCCGAACTCATAGGAACAGAGTAGAATCCTGATTGCTAGGGGCTGGGGAGTGTAGGAGATATTGGTCAAATTCTACAAACTTCCAGTTAGAAGATGAATAAGTTCTGGGGATATAATGTACAGCAGGGTGACTAGAGTTAACAATACTGAATTATATACTTAAAGTTTTCTAAGAGAGTACATCTTAAATGTCCTCACCAGACACACACAAGCATACACACACACACACACACACACACACACACACACACACACACACAAGGTAATTACATGACATAATGGAGGAGTTAACTAACCTTATATGGTAATAACTTTGCAATATATATATGTGCCACATAATTATATTGTACACTTTATTTTTTTAATATATTTTTATTCACTTCAGAGAGGAAGGGACATGGAGAAAGAGAGAGAGAAACATCAATGATGAAAAAGAATCATTGATGGGCTGCCTCCTGCACACCCCCTACTGTGGATGGAACCCACAACCCCTGGCATGTGCCCTTGACCAGAATAGAACCTGGGACCCTTCAGTCCGCAGGCTGACGCTCTATCCACTGAGCCAAACCAGCTAGGGCCATATTGTACACTTTAAACTTACACAATGTTATATGTCAATTACATCTCAATAGAGATGGGGGAAATCAGGTGGACAAAAATAAAATGTATAGGTAATAAGTGTCTGGGGAAAGAAGAAAGGAAGTACTTGGCCAAGAAGTGTAACATCAGCTCATAACGAAGCACCTCTCATTGTGGTAGTATATTTGGTAGTCAGGAGCATGGTGATGGGTCAGATAAAGCTGTCATCTCTGCTTGTCACCTACTGGCTGAGTGACCAGAGAATAGAGATCGATTCTCCCTAGGCCTTAATTTCTTCATCTATAAAATAAAAATACATTCTTTAAAGAGTTTTAAAAGTACATCCAAATTTTGTATCACAGTGAGTAGTATTTAATAGCCAATCAAAAATGGTAACTATTACTCAAAGGTTTCCTGGCCTCCAGTTTCTAACTTCTGAAATTTACTATGGATACATTATCCAATGAAAACTATGCATCAATGATTCCCTAGTATCTGACAAAATAAAATACTATATCAACTTACAAACCTGAAATTCTACCCGCCCTATTTAAAGCCTGATTCAAATACTACTTTCTCCAATAAGTCCCCTGTTTCTCTTCCAAGATCAAAGCTCAAATACTACATTCTTTGCAAAGACTGATACCACTTCCAGAAATGGCTAAAAGCATTAGACACACACACCTGTTTCTCAGTCCCTAAAGAATTTGATTAGATTTTTGTAAGTATATTTATATCTTCTTAGCCTACTGATATGGAAAGCAGGAACTTAAAAAAATAAGAATAGATCTAATATGTTTCATAAACTTAGAAGAATAGTTGAAACTAACTAAATTTTAGAACTTTATCAAAGCTGCCTTGTGTCATCTGAATTTGAATATTATTTGTTAATCTTCAACTACTGGAGGGAAAATTGTAGTGAAAACATAAATTTGAATTAGATATATTAGTCAAGTATTCAACCAGCAAAAGAGCTAACAATGAGATAACAAAAAAATAAATATATGTATATGGAACAAAGAATACAAAGAAAATTTTCTGATTTTTAATCTGCTCCTCTGAAAAATACTATAAAAATTCTCCTTTACTATCTTTCTTCTAAATGGCATAATTTATGCTTCGGCACTTACCAAGAAAAATCAGCTACAGGAACTAATTTTTTCTGTACTTGTCAGCTACTACCTATGCAGTTCCATTATGAATGGTCATTAGCTGCCAATTTAGGCATTATTACCACGAGGACTCTATAAAGCCTGTCTCATTGGTCAGTCTTAAAAAATGGCACAGCTGCAAAACAATGTCAGTTATGATTCAGCCCTAATTTTCCCTGTCAACAGCCTTGTTCAACTTCCCAGATATTCCTACTTGTTGCCAAGTCCATTTTGTAAACGAAATCTGCCTTTTGAAAATCACCATATGAATATGTCAACAGGTCATGAAATATTTTCATTACAAATCTTAAAGAAAAACTTAGCTTTAAAGAAACTGTTTGGAAAATGTCTATTTCATTAAGTGCAAGTGTGAAATCTTGATGGAAAACATTTATTTTGGCAACTTGCTATTCTGTTGGTGGCCCCAAAGTATCCTGACCAGACAATCTTTGTGGGAGGTGGAACTGGGCGATTCTAGAGCAAATGAAAAATTCCTTACTAGGAGTCCCTTGGACCATGAGCATTGGGGAAAGACCGGAAAAGTCCAATGTGCAAATGCCAGGCATAAAGGCTTATTCTAAAAGGTCCTGTGTCATTAAAATAATTTTTCAATTATGTTCATTAAGAAAAAAGTAGTGGTGTGGACCAAAGATAGTAGACAATCCCCAAATAATTCAGGTTTGACTTTGGAATAAATGTATATGTACACACACACACACACACACACACACACACACACACACACACAATTCCCTTACTCAACTCTTATCTAAGCCATTTTCTCTGCCTGGGAAGATTTTCCATTATCATCTGCTTGACAAGGTCCACTCACCCTTTTATGATCAAATATGAATGTCTCTTCCTCTCTGAAGTCTACCTGACTTTCCAGGGAGATAATCTCTCTCTCTTCTAGGCTTTCGAACAATGTCTTCAAATGTGTTGTAGTCTGAGCCAGAATGTCCTTCCTTTTTAAGGCTGAATGATATTCCATTATTCATTTATCCATTCATCCATTGATGGACACTGAGTTGATTTCACCTTTTGGCTACTGTGAATAATGCTGCCATGAACATGGGTATACACACATTTATTTGAAGCCCTACTTTCAAATATTTTGGGTATATACCCAGCAGTAGATTGGTAGATGATATGGTGATTCTGCTTAATTTTTTAATAAACTGTCATACCATGCTCTAAAGCAGTTTTACCATTCCATTCCTTTAAATTTTCTATCAAAATATGCTAGTATAAAACCACATAACAACATAGTTCTATATCTATTAGTAAGAAAGCATGTTTTACAAAAACACATAATTTTTTTATTTTATTTTTATTTTTAAATATATTTTTTATTGATTTTATTACAGAGAGGAAAAGAGAGGGATAGAGAGTTAGAAACATCGATGATAGAGAAACATCGATCAGCTGCCTCTTGCACACCCCCTACTGGGGATGTGCCCGCAACCAAGGTACATGCCCTTGACCGGAATCGAACCTGGGACCTTTCAGTCCGCAGGCCGACGCTCTATCCACTGAGCCAAACCGGTTTCGGCACATAATTTTTTTTTAAATGTATGTGACTTCAAGCTGATTTGTAGAACTCACCACTTTCAAATTATTCTACTTTAAAAGATCCACAATTCATTTAAAAACTACTTAACACATGGATATTTCCAACCTATAGTTCATCAACTCAAGAATTATCCATGCACAAAATTAATTGCTTTAAAATTTAGAGATGTTTATTTTCTCTATAAAATAGACACATTGCTAAACCTATTTTGCTAAAACTTTCTTGAAAGGAGTGCCTTGAGATGAATTTAAGCATAAAAATTTCTGGTTAAAAGCCTTTTTTTTCTTTTCTTTTTTTACTTATTCAAGAAGAGAGTGAAGAGAAAGCTATGACTGAAATTAACTATAGTGTGTGATGGAGAAAAAGCAAAATAATAAAGTTTACATAACAAAGTAGTTATCTAACCCAAATCAAGCAAAGCAAGAATTAAATATCTAATAACAAAATTAACTCAACCCCATGAGAATTTTGATTGGGAGATAATTATGGAGTTATATAATAGGCCAGTGTTTGAGTTTTCTTAAAATTGCAAGCAATCAGCAATTATAAGTCATCAAAATCTTGAGTCCTAAATATAAAAACCGTAAATATACAATGTTTTCAAAGTGCTTGAAATCAAATTTAAAAAAGGTAAAGCTAACACATGAAAAAATTAAACCATAACTTAGCCCTAATCAAGGTCCAATTTCCAACATTTTATAGAAAGTGTCATATGCAGCATTTTTATCAATTATAGCTATCCTTATCATACAAAATTATTTAAAAGCTTTCTAAAATATACATAAATCAATTAAGAAACAGTTACTAATCATTGAAGATTGTATTTAATATGCTGTGTATCAGAGTGTACAGTACAAGTCCTTATCTTACTGCTTAATAATATCTGTTTTATTTTTACTGCAATAAATGAGAAGGTGGAAGAATGTAGTTATCATAGTCGTGAATTCAGAGAGGCAGCATTAGGGAGATTCTGATCTAACTTTTAAAGAGACTTAGTGTTATGTGATGGCTCTTAAATTGATTTTGGCTATTTGCTTTTTTATTCATTCTAAGTTGCTTTGCACAGGCAATAGAATTCAAGACATTGGTCATTCTGTGTTATTTAAGGTGAGGCTCCATTCCTCCAAACTGTAATTGCAATTCTCAAAATGCTTGAAGGCTTCCCTTCTCTTGCAGTGGCTCCTCTCTCTGGGGGATCCACCCTTCCCTCAGTCTGGGCTCCATCTGATGCCTGCTTTGCTTGGTAACAAAGGCAGCCTCTGCCCCGTCGATTCTGCTTAAATAACCAAGAAGTGCATCAAATTTAACATGTTCTTATCTTACTGCCTAATAATATCTGATCCCTCTCACCCCCCCCCCCAAAAAAAAGGCTTCTCACATATTCTTCCTCCCTTTTAGTAAATGACAGTTTGCTGAGGGCAAAAGCCTGAAGCCTTCCTTCACTCTGCTCTTCCTCTCACATCCAATCTCACAGCTGATCTCATTGATTCTACTTTCAAAACATACCTGGAATCTAATAATTTCTTACCACTTCCCCTCCTACTACGCTGGTATGAACCTCTGTCATCTCTTATCTGTATCACACAAACAGTCTCCTAAGTGCGGTCCCTGCCCCTGTGTTGGTTTCCCCCTATAGTCACTTCTTCAAACAGCATCTGGTGATTCCAGAGGCCAACCAGCTAGTTAACACAAAGAGAAAGCTTATGATCTACCAAGGACTGTACATAGTGCTTGACTTAAATGAATTCATTTCATCATCATAATTATATGAAGAAGGTACTATTAGCATCCCTATTTCCAGAGGAGACAACTGCGGTCCAGAAAGGTTAAGTATTGTGCCTAAGGCCACACAGCTGGTAAGTGGCTAAGCTGGACCTGAAACCCAGACAGTCTGGGCAGTAGTTCCTCTATTGTTTCCAGAGGGTTCTAATTTTATTCAGAGTAAAAACATAAAAAATATAATCGGGCCCTTGCTCAACATGTTTCCTATTATTTTCCTCTCATTCTACTTGTCTCACCACCTCCTTGCTCTTCTTCAAATACACCAGCATGCTCCTGGGTCAGCATACAGGCAGTTGCTGTTTCCCCAGCTTTGAACCGTCTTCCTCCAGAAACCCAAATGGTTTGCATAAATGTCAAGTTATGCTCTAACTGGTTTGGCTCAGTGGATAGAGCATTGGCCTGTGGACTCAGGGGTCCCAGGTTCGATTCTGGTTGGGGGCATGTGCCTTGGTTGCGGGCGCATAACCAGTGGGGGCTGTGCGGGAGGCGGCTGATTGATGTTTCTCTCTCATCGATGTTTCTGGCTCTCTGTCCCTCTCCTTCCCCTCTGTAGAGAATCAATAAAATATATTTTAAAAATTAAAATATAAATAAATAAATAAACAAATAAATGTCAAGTTATTAGTAGAGTCTTAGTGAACTACCGGATTGAAATTGCAGTCCTCTTCTCCCTTCATGCCCTAAACCCCTTGCCTGCTTTGTTTTTATCTTAACATGCCCTGAAAAGATACATATTTGACTTGTGTATATTTCTGCCTCACCCCACCATAATGTAAGTTACATGATGGCAAGAATTCTTATATGTTTTGTTCACTTCAATGTGTCTATGAAGTGAACCCTAAGGACTCCATAAAAAAAGTTTTTGGCACTTGGAATGAAAAAAAAAATAAAGGCAGGAAGAAAGAGAAAAGGAGAGAGGGATAAGTGAGCAAGGCAGACAGTTTGAGCTGTACATTGTAACTAATCCATTTTCTTCACAGCTTCAATGTGTCTATGAAGTGAACACTAATGAGAAACTAGGAGAATCCCATCACCTGATCTGACTATAAAATGTTGACCACACTAATCTAACCTGTATGAGAAGCAGTGTCACAAGAAATGTCTCAGCAAAGTGGAAATAGAGTGAATATGCCTCAACAAAATAAGGGCCATTTGTGACAAATCCACAGCCAACATCAACAGGCAAAAGCTACAAGCATTTTCCTTAAAATCAGAAACAAAACAGTGGTATCTGCTTTCATCAGTCTTATTCAACATAGTACTGGAAATTCTAGCCACAGCAATCAGACAAGAAAAAGAAATAAAAGGCATCCAAATTGGAAAGGAAGAAGTAAAATTGTCATTATCTGCAGAAGACATGATACTATACAGAAAACCCTAAGGACTCAATAAAAAAAAGCTACTAGGACTGATAAATGAGTTCAGTAAAGTAACAGGATACAAAATTAATGTTCATAAATTGGTGGTATATTTATATACCAGTAATGAACTATCAGAAAGAGAAACTAAGAAAACAACCACACTTACAACTGCAACAAAAAATAAGGTACCTAGGAATAAATTTATCCATGGAGGTAAAAGACCTGTACTCAGAAACTTATAAAATACTGAAGAAAGAACTTCAGGAAGATACATATAAGTGGAAATATATGCCATATTTATGAATAGGAAGAATTAACATCATTAAAATGTCCATACTACCCAAAGGAATCTATAGATTCAATTCAAGTCCTATCAAGATATCAATGGCATATTTCACAGAACTAGAACAAATATTCCAAAAATTTATATGGATCCACAAAAGACCCCAAATAGTATCAGTAACATTGAGAAAGAAGAATAAAGTTGGAGGTATCACACTACCCAATATCAAACTATACTACAAGGTTATGTAATCAAAACAGCATGGTACTGGCATAAAAACAGACATATAGATCAATGGAACAGATTGGAGAGCTAAGAAATAAATCCATGCCTTTATGGTCAATTAATATTTGAGATAGGAGGCAAGAATTATATGAAGAAGGTACTATTAGCATCCCTATTTCCAGAGGAGACAACTGCGGTCCAGAAAGGTTAAGTATTGTGCCTAAGGCCACACAGCTAGTAAGTGGCTAAGCTGGACCTGAAACCCAGACAGTCTGGGCAGTAGTTCCTCTATTGTTTCCAGAGGGTTCTAATTTTATTCAGAGTAAAAACATAAAAAATATAATCGGGCCCTTGACAGTTTATTCAATAAATGGTTTGGTAAAAATTAGACGGGTACATGTAAAAAATCAAACTAGACCACCTCTTTACACCATCTATATATATAAAAGCCTAAGCGATCGAATGACTGTTTGCTTGGTAGCTATGACGTGCACTGACCACCAGGGGGCAGACGCTCAATGCACAGGCATGGAAACATGGAACAGATGGATGACTCTCTGAGGGAATGGGAGAGGGGGGAGGGCGGGAAGAGATTAACCAAAGATCTAAAGGCATACTAGAGGCCCAGTGCAAGGTGGGGTCCCTTGGCCTGGCCTGTGGCAATTGGGCCAAAACCGGCCTGGTGCACAGATTGGAGCCTCTAATATACAATAATAAACTAAAAATGGACTAAAGACTTACAGGTGAGATTTAAAAACCATAAAAATCCTAGAAGAAACCATAGACAATAAAATATCACACATTTCTTGTAGCAATATTTTTGTCCTGATATACCTCCTCAGGTAAGGGAAACAAAAGATAAAATAATAAATGGGACTACATCAAACTAAAAAGTTTTTGCACAGCAAAGAAAACTATCAACAAAATAAAAAGATAACTCACTGAATGAGAGAACATATTTGCCAATGATACATCTGATAAGGGGATAATATCCAAATTTATAGAGAACCTGTACATTGAAACACCAAAAACAAACAAACAAACAAACAAAAACCCCACAATCCAATTAAAAAATGGGAAAAGGTGCTGAATACACACTTCTCCAAAGAAGACAGACAGATGGCCAACAGACAAATAAAAAGATGCTTAATGTCACTAATCATCAGAGAAATGCAAATTAAAACCACAATGAGCTATTACTACAGCACACCTGTCAGAATGGCTATCATCAATAAATCAATAAACAACAAGTGATGACTAGGATTTGGAGAAAATGGCCCTCTTATACTGTTGGTGGGAATGCTGACTGTTGCAGCTACTGTGGAAACAGTATGGAGTTTTCTCAAAAAATTAAAATTGGAACTGCCTTTTGACCCGGGGTTTCCACTTTTCGGGATATATCTGAAGAATCCCAAAACACGGATTCGATAGAATATATGCACCCCTATGTTCATTGCAGCATTATTTACAATAGCTAAGACTTGGAAGCAGCCTAAGTGTTCATCAATAGATAGTGGATTATACAATAAAATGCTATTCATCTGTAAAAAGAAGGAAAACTTACCTTTCAAGATAGCATGGATGGACCTAGAGGGTATTTATTATATTAAGTGTAATGAGCTAGTGAGAGAAGCACAAATAGATATGATGCATTTATATATGGAATCTAATGAACAAAGTAAACAAACCAAGTAGAAACAGACTCACACATACAGAGAACAGCCTGACAGCTGTCCCTGGGGGAAGGGAGATTGGAAGCTGGATGAAACAGGTGAAGGGGATTAAGAAACAAACAAACAAACAAAAAACCTCATGGACACAGATATCAGGATAGTGATTACCAGAGGGAAGGGGGTTTGGGACAGGTAGAAGAGGGTAAAGGAGGGGGATAGATAAATGGTAACAGAAAAAGACTAGACTATGGGTGTTGAACACAATTACAATAAACAGATGATGTACATCTGAAACTTATTTAGTTAACCAATGTAATCCCAATAAATTCAATTAAAAACACAATGAGATATCACATCACACCTGTCAGGATGGCTAGCATGAATAAATCAACAAACAACAACAACAAAAAGAAGGGGTTAGGGAAGGCAAGGAATTGGAGCTCACCCTGAGAAGTGGTTAGGAAGCAGGGGAGCTTGCCTGTGATGGGAAATGGGAGGAGAGTAGTCTTCTCCTTAGGAATCAGAAGAAAGTGTTTTTCCATGATAAAGCTCTTAATTGGTCCCCCTTAATTTTCAGAATGCTTTATTTCATCTTTATAAACTCCCAGGAAGAATTATCTGTGTATAGGGAATTCAGGACCACTCTCTAAGGTAATGAACCTTACAAAAGAGGATTAAATGACCTAATTTTCAAGGGATAGTGCAAGAATGTTGTATTGGGAGTAAAGGGCAGGCGGGGGGCGGGGGGTGGGGGAAGCTAACCTTAATGTCAGGAATAATACTTACAAGTTATTCCAAATATCCAGAAACATGGTTTCAAGTGAATGTCTTATGGACAAGGTTATTCACACAAGTCTAAAGAGCAGGCACAAAACAGCAAATTGATTCTCATAAAGAGCCCTGGTTGCCCCAGGTTTAGAATGAGAATTCCAGATGACTACAGGTCTGTCTTTCATATAATTCTTAAGTGCTGTGAGATTTTCAGAGCTTTACACAAGCGAGGATTTAAGCCTGAAATTACCTAGAGCATTTGAACCAAGCCAAAGGCTAAATATCAACATTAAAACCAGACCTAGATTTTTCTTGGGTGATGTATGCCATAGTCGAGCTTATGGGCATTTTATCCAGAAAAGCCTAGTCTCATTGGCATTGAAAGATTTCGTAGCACAATAACTTTCTTCTTCGGTGACTTCAGAGAATTTTAGATGAGTATCTTGAGATATCATTTCAGTATTAGAAAGTTCTTACCTTGAGACTTGACGCTGCACAAAACCTGCTTTTAAAGTGCCTAAACCCACTCTCACCACTGTCTTTCCAATTCTCACAGGCTCCTCAGATTATCACTATTTCTGTGGTTCTAACAACCTCACATATTGAATAGTCGACCTAAAAAATACAAAACTTCATGTTTGGCCCCAAATCCTCAGAAAAAGCCTGTTTATTGGTGTCAAGTCTTATGTTACATATACCTGTCTATATATAGCATGACTGAAATAAAGACATGCATTTAATTTATCCATTTGCTCAACCTTTATATAATAATCTTTTACTTAGTAATTGTGTCCGAGTCCAAGTTCCTGGCAATACAAGTTGTGACATATCATTTTCATTTACAAGTGGTCACATTGGTTTTCACTTCTCATTATGGGATTTTCTACCCTCCTTATTATAATTTTCTCATGTCCGTAATCATTTAAGGATTTTTAGATAATGGAAGCCAGACTCTCTTCCTTGATCCCTTCCCTCTTCTACTTCTTCCTTCTCTATTTCTTCTCTTTCTCTAATTCTTCTTCTGCCACTTCCTTCACATCAGCTGGCAGAGGGACATTGGAGGAGCGAGCCCAACATCTGTTTGAGCCTACAGCAGGAGACCTTGTAGGGACAGGACAGAGGTACAGAGTTTTGTGGGCAACTTTGAGGGTCATCTGCTTTGGGGAGGCTTCAAGAGTGGCCAAGTGAAGGCTAGTATGTGTCTTAGGTGCGCTCGAGAAGCTAAAAATGGGGCGGGGGGGGGGGGGGTGTAATCTAGGTAAACAGGATTCATCAAAATGCAAATCTCCACCTTAGGATGCATTTCTACTCCTTCAAACTTACAATGAACATATATTCAGTTTCACCCTATTTATCCTCTATATGTAACTTGACAAAATAAAGGTATTTCTAGTCCCTAATATAAGCCTGCTGTCCTAAAATTGTGTGAATTCAAATTTAACATTAAAATAACTATAATTGAAAATGTGCTTACATTATGTATTTGTTACAAAATTCTTCAGTGAATATATTCTGAAACAGTGATTCAGATAACAAGAAAGTGAAAACACTTTAACATATATTAAGCCACTCATTTGTAACCTTTATCATATAATAAACTCTTCAATAATTTTAACCAGGTACTTATGCAGTAAGTGTATCCAGAGTTTATCTAGAGTTTATCAATGACAACCACACCCTTGTATTTTCACAAATGTGTAGGTTTTTTTCCCCCATTGTATTAAAACAACTGGTTAAAATAATGCAGATACCACTTAATCTTGTTTCATAATATTTAAAAACTAAAGGATTAAAATGCAAGTAAACAAAAAAGGCGATTCTACTTTTGTTCTTCAGTTTGGGAGAGATAGGAACAAAATGAGGAAGTCATTTTCTCATTTTTTAATTCTATTTCTTAATTTGGTTAGTTTAAGAAATTGAGCTCGACCAAATGACAAATGCACCGGATCTAAGAAAATATGCAAAATTGTCATTCAGATATACTGATTTTAAAGAGCCTTGCTCTGATCCACCTGCATACAATTTTCTCGGAGGCTTGTTAAATGTTTAATAGGACTACTGAGCACTCTTATGTGCAAGGTCAGTTGTGGGATGGTTAGCTGTTCATAGAGATTGGGAATGTTTTATAAAGTGAGAGTAATATAAGGCAGAATAAAACAATGGAAAAGAATTATTTGCATTACAAGCTTGGAAAAAAAAAGATACTCTCTCACAATAAAGCATAACTAAACATGGAAAAACAGTAGTAAATATATTTTGGGACATATAGCCGTAAGCACTACATTGCCTGGCATCTCAGTCCTCTTCAGTTCCCATTCTGGGACCACATTCATTCCCTGCCTACTCATTCCAATGAACTAGACTTCCCAAAGTCCTTCACACTCCAAGTTGCAAGTGTAGAAATATTAACAAGTTGTACAACATTTTCTTTTTTTCCAGGAGAGTGATCGGTTCAAGGTATCAAGTTATCTATGTGTGTGAGGCACAGCTAGGTTTCTTTTTGTTTAAACATAGGGACTGTATCACTAGATATTATCATTAATATAAAAAGATTCACTCACAAATACATTAAATGCTAATAAATATTTTTGAACTCCAGTTAAAAATGTTTTTAGGGCTAACAATATACAGACGAAAGTTTGTTTTTGTTTTGTTTGTTTGTTTTTACTCAAAAGACCAGTTTTACTAGGGCAGATGGGCAATGCTGGATCCAGAGTGAAAGATGACAGGATGGCTACAGAGTAGAAATGGATGGCACATGACGTGGTACCAGAATATCTACATTCAAATTAGTTAATGCTTCTGCGCCTTAATTTCCTAACAGCGGAAAAAGGAGAAAATAAAGTTGAACACATAGGGTAGTTATCCCTACAAAATGATGACTTGATTATGAAAGTGCTCTGTAAGCTACTCTTTCAATGTAGGGGTTTGGCATTCAGGGTTTTAAGTGATTTGTCCCAGATCACACAGCCAGTTTTATTTGCAGAAACGGAATAATTTGTAGTAATTTGGTTTCCTGGCTGTGCCTATGCCCTTGCTACTGCAGTATACCTTTCTCTCTTGTATTGTGTACTCATTTCAGAATGTATAATGCATGGTGGCATCTTAAAATGTTTCTTCAGAGGCATCTTGCTGGTATCTCCATAGCACCTCCTTTTTCACATTTACCATTCCTCCCCTTCAGTATTAGAAAAATCGCTGCTCCTTTTAACCTCCCATCATGCACATAGTTTACTCTGCACTCTATATCTCTATGGTGCTTCTACCAACTTTGTGATTACTACCCCTTGTTCGCATAGGACATTTCACTTCAGTCTTCGCATCTATCTCCAACTCAGCATTCACGCAGACTGCAACAACCTGAAGATGAGCCATCCATCATCTGGCTTCTCATTGCTTGACACCTGTTTCTCCATTCTCACCCTGCCATGCCTCCTAGGGTCATCCTTCGACCCTTACTGTCAACAGTAAACAATTCACTCTAACCACCACCTCCTCTCTGCCTAGCGCCGTGGTCGGCAAACTGCGGCTCTCGAGCCACATGCGGCTCTTTGGCTCCTTGAGTGTGGCTCTTCCACAAAATACCACGGCCTGGGCGAGTCTATTTTGAAGAAGTGGCGTTAGAAGAAGTTTAAGTTTAAAAAATTTGGCTCTCAAAAGAAATTTCCATCGTTGTACTGTTGATATTTGGCTCTGTTGACTAATGAGTTTGCCGACCACTGGCCTAGCGCATTTGGTAAAGTACTTCCACTACAATAGTCTTCAACCTCACTGTGACCTTTAATGTATCTACTTCCTCCCTACCCCTCAGTCCTCCTGTGTCTTCAGTGGTTCTTATTGTCCAGCAGGGGCTCTAAGCTCATTCAATAAAGGCATCCCTTTGGGAACACATCCAACTCTCACGTGCCTACACTAATTGCTTATAAATCTAAATCTGGGTGCTCCTCAGTTACATACCAAGGCTCACGTAAAACATTATACAAGCAGATTAAAAAGGATATTAACTTGATGGAACTTTAACTTGAGGTACCAGGAAATGATAGAACTGAAAATTCCAGTAGGAAGTGTTAACCAGAATGCAAATTTTCAAAGAAAAGAGGGAAAATGATTTCATGACGTTTAAATACCCGCACTCTGAGCATGGTAGGAAAAGACTGAGAATGCATTTTAAGGAGAGGGTGTGTTTGGTGGGAACTGTTGGAATGCTCAGCCTAGTACCCACCACCAAAGGAAGGGGTTCTAGGGATCCCTACAACACTGAAATCGCCCACCTGAAACCACTGATCTTTTTATTGTCTCCACAATTTCAGATTTCCCAGAATGTGGAAATCATACAGCACGGGTGGGAACCTTTTTTCTTCCACGGACCATTTGCGGGCCATACAAAATCATCACCTTAAAGATTAGCTTTCTATATTTGGTCAAACATTTAATTAACTCACCCCTAATGCCTTGGCAGGGCCAGACATTACCCGCCCGTCACACACTATATAACCTTCTCAGACTGGCTTCTTTCAGGCACCTCTAAGTCTTTTCCTGGCTTGATAGCTCTTTGTGTGTGTGTGTGCTCAATAATATTCCATTGTCTGGATGTACAACAAGTTATTTATCCATTTACCTATTGAAGGCAAACATATTTTTAAAATCCTCATTACTTCTCAGCTATTTTTTCATTTATTGGCTTTTCTTCATAATTCATCTTCTCACAAAAGTGCCATTTACTTGATGCCTACACTCCCCACCTCCCATTTACTCCTCAGCCACTCCCCTCTGGCTTCTGACCACCATTCCCTTCTTTGAAACCGCTCAATAAGGTCACTGTGACTGACTTCACCATGTTAAATCCAAGGAATTTTTTTTAGTCATGATATATATATATATATATATATATATATATATATATATATATATATATATATATATCTAAGTCACCATTGCAACCGAAACAACCGGATGGACGACCGAACAGGCTGTGTAGGGTGACCAGGCCGGCAGCGGGGTTAGTGAGGGACGACCAAACGACTGTGCAGTGGGCTGCATGGAGCGACCAGGCCAGCAGGGGGTCAGTGAGGGCTTACCAAACAACTGAGCAGCAGGCTGCATGGGGCAACCAGGCCAGCAGGGGGGTTAGTGAGGGCCAACCAAACAGCGGGCTGCATGGGGCGACCAGGCCGGCAGGGGGGTTAGTGAGAGACGACCAAACGACTAAACAGCAGGCTGTGTGGGGCGACCAGGCCAGCAAGTGGGGCAGTTGGGGGTGACCAGGCCAGCAGGGGGGCACAGTTAGAGGCGATCAGGCAGGCAGACAGGTGAGCAGTTAGGAGCCAGTGGTCCTGGATTGTGAGAGGGATGTCTGACCGGCAGTCGGACATCCCCCAAGGGGTCCCAGATTGGAGAAGGTACAGGCTGGGCTGAGGGGACACCCCCTCCCATGCACGAATTTCATGCACCGGGCCTCTACTATCTCAATATTAGCATTCCCTCTCTAATCTCGAAACATTTTCTACTCTTCCCCTGTATGACACCACTCTCTTCTCTTCACCTCACCCTCTGGCTGCTGCTTCTCAGTCTTCTTTGCAAACTCCTCATCTTCTACTTGACCTTTTAATGTGGGAGAGTCCCGTTCAGAGCTTGCCTCAGGACTTTGTATCTTTGTTCTTTGCCTTCTCTTTCTCTCCATGGCTTTAAACAGCATCAGTATTACAACATTTATCCCAAATTTCTCCAGCAAAGTTCAGACTTTTATATGCAACCACTTATACCTCCATTTGGATATTTCACAGGCATGTGAAATTCTACTTGTCCTAAACAGACCACAATTCTCCACCTTCCTCCTCCACTTAGACTGTTTCCCTTTCACACTTTCCACCTCAGTAAATGTCACCACCATTTACATACACCAGGATCCTGGGTGTCATTCTGTGTTTCTCCCTTTTACCCATCTTCCTAGGTAGTCTATCAAATGGTAATTCCAAGTATATCCTTTTTTATTAATATTGTTTTATTTTTCAATTACAGTTGATATACAATGTTATATTAGTTTCAGATGTACAACATAATGATTAGACCTTTATATAACCTACCACAGTGATCACCCTGATAAGTTGAGTACCCATCTGACACCATAGATAGTTATAAAATTTTTTACTATATTCCCTATGCTGTATTTTATATCCAATGACTATTTTTATTTTATTATTTTTGTTAATCCTCACCTGAGGATATTTTTTTCCATTGCTTTTCAGAGAGAGTGGAAGGTAGAAAGAGAAGGAAAGGGAGGGGTGAGAGAGAGAAACATGGGTGTATGAGACACATAGACTGGTTGCCTCTCGCACAACCTTGACAGGGAATCGAACCCGAGACCCTCCAGCGTGTGGGTCAATACTCTAACCACTGAGCTACCGGTCAGGGCCCAATTATTATTTTTATAACTAGAAATTCGTACTTCCTAATCCATTCCGCTTTTCACCCATCACTCTATTCCCCTAACCACTCATCTGCATGGATCATTACTGTCATGGATCAAATGGTTCACCTGGACTAGTGCAAAAGCTTTCTCACTACCCTCCCATTTTCCTCCTATTCTCTGCCAACCCACACTCTACATGTTATCAAGTGATATTCAACAATGTGCATATCATCTCCAACTCCTCTCAACACAGAAGAGGCTCTCAATTCACTCAACAAAATGCTGTCTTCCAGCCATAACTCCAGATCCTTGCTCACGCAATGCAGCCACACCGCCAACCTTAGTTCCCTGTACATGCCTCAGAGGCCTTGAAATGTTCTGTTCTCTGACTGCAACATACCTCAGGGCACTCATGTCTGAACACAGGCTGCTTCTGATGCTTTTCGAAGACTCGGCCTAACACGCAGCTCCTCAGAGAGGCCTTTCCTGATCACCGCATCCAGGCACTATGTTTCATCACTGTGTCCTCACCATTTCTGTGGTGGCACTTACAGCCATGTACCCAGGCCAGCTTATGTTTACTTACCTTTTTCAACAAGCTTTGAGCCCCTTAAAGATATGAACCATGTCAGTGTTGTTTACCTGTGTCCACCCAAGAAGGAGAAGAATACCAGCCTACAGAAGGCTCTCAGTGACATACGCAGATTCATGCACTGATCTGGCACCACAGCAACATGGCCATGGTCTACATCTTATAAAACAGGCCAGGTATTTCCTACCTTAAGCAATGATTTTATTAGGACTCAGCCATCCACACAAAGAAAGGGAAACGAAAATAAAAGGCCGGACCACAGAAACAGACCTTTGTTTTGAAGGATTTGAGGAAGTTGCAATTATTAAATGCCACATTGTTTAGGCATTTACATAAAACCTAATAAAAGAGAAAACCTAATACCCTCATTCTTGAATTGGGGATTCAACTTGAGGTGATGTTTAAATTGTGCAACATTTTTATTTGCTCATAACTTGGGTCAGTTTATTTGTGTAAACATCGTACTACTTCCCTTGGAATTCAGATGGACCGAGTGCCAATTTTGGTCTCTTAGAATTTAATTAATAGCTTGATCAATAAAGATTCCATCAGCACCTTTTCTATGCACAGGATACCCTCGGCAGGAACTTCCCATATTAGCTCAGCCCTCAGCTTGGAAAAGCCTCAAAGGCTGGCTCAGCTCACAGAGCTGTGGCCTCCTGCGGGGGGTCACACAGGCCTCCCAAGGTGGGCTCAGGGCCAAGGGTGCTGCTCTCTCCCCTTAATCCATTTTCTGATATTGGCTATGATTTTGCCTTTCCTTCCTTTAGAAATGAAGCTATTTTCTTTCTTAAATAAATCAGAGCAGTCAGCCAGGGTATATGCCAAAACTACATGATTTTGGTGGGCTATAAAGTAATATGGTAGTTGACATTCATAAAAATCTTTATATTGAAACTGACTTCTTCAAACTACACACATTAAACCAGTTTTATTATATAGTAACTAAACGACACAGTTTGAGAAGAATGAGGTAGGGTGGAATGAGTCCCAGATCCTTAGAGACTGCCATGCAGGTTAAACTACCATGACGTTGTGCATCAAATAAAACTTTTGGGCATTGACAATGACCTCAGATTAGGCGCATAGTTTTTAAAAATACATACAATCGTATCACAATCGTTCTTCATGTTATAGGATTTTTACTTAATATTAGTTACAGCTATTGCACTATTTTCATTTGAATAAATAAGAGCCTGGCCAGCATGGCTCTTACTTATTGACCTATGAACTAGGAGGTCACAGTTCAATTCCCGGTCAGGGCACATGCCCGGTTTGCGGGCTGGATCCCGAGTGTGGGGCGTGCAGGAAGCAGCCGATCAATGATTCTCTCTCATCATTGATATTTCTCTCTCTCTCTCCTTCTCCCTTCCTCTCTGAAATCAATAAAAAAAAATTTTTTTCAAAAAGAGTAAGAAATGATACAAATGCCAATCGCTATCATAATATAATGTTTGCACCAGAATTCAGAAGGAAGTATTTTTTTTTCTCACAGGGCTTTTACAGTGGAAGGAAGCCAGGGAGGGAGGGGTGGAAGGGAATTAAGAAATATACATTCATTCCAAATATGTTTGTTCTGCCAGGCTGAATAGTATCCCTCTCTGAAGATGGAGAACACAAAATGGAGTCAATAAAATGGAGAAAAAAATAAATTTGCCCCCAAAAAGGCCAAAGAAAGAGGAAAAGGCTTACAGAGGAAGGAAGCTAATTGCCACACTTGGATCTTCCTTGTGAAAAGACAGCAGACCCATGGAGAGCCTGAGGGGTTTCTGATGCTTCTGCCATGGAAGCAGCTGAGCCGGGAGCTTCAGCGCCCAGGGATGAACTCCAGAGCATGCCGGGTCCAGGGTGGAGCATGAGATGTGGCCTCCAAAGGCCAACACCCCTTCCCCCCACACCTACAGCTGCTGCTGAGCACTCTCCTCCGTGGCCCCCTGAGAATGGACAACACCCTCTTTGTTCCTCTGCTTGTGTCACATCTATTTTCAAGCATCTCCACCCCGAGCATCGCATTCTCTGGCAGCCCCTGGACATCCTGGACGGTGCTTCCTGCGTTGTGTTTATTGTGTTATAAAAGGAAATGACTCCAGAAGCTTCAGGAGATATTTATCAACCAGAAGGGAAGCCTGAGTTGCCTCTCAATAGAGAGTGTGTGGCACGGGTCAGCCGGTGGGCACCTTGGACCTGCATCAGAGCAGAGGGACTTGAGTTTTAATCTCGGCCCCAGAGCTCAAAGTTTAGGAAATTCTGAGATGCTTCAAGAAATGAGAAAGGAATCTAGAAATGTACACCATTCACTAAAATAAATAAATAAATAAATAAATAAATAAGCCTTCTTCCTCCTACAGCCTCACCTCTTTTAATGCAAGGAATTCAGAGTTTTATGAGCCAGGCATAAAATAGGATCATGCTCTCTCCTGTGCAAAGCCACCCAGAGTATTAACCTACAAAAGGGCTTGAGGATTCTGATGGACAATCTTTAGTCCCCAAGTATATCCTGAAGTTATAACTAAAACTACCTTACTTAGCAAATGACAGCAACCAAACCCTAGAAGTTAGATGACTTCCTCAAGGCCACTGACTTAGTGGGAATCAGCACCATTCTTTCTAATTCCTTGCCAGGGCTTATTCAGGTATACCATACCATCTCACATCTCAGGGCAGTTCAATATGTATCAAAAGTGCATGCATGTTTTAAAAATACAATAGCATAATTTAGTTATGGGTAAAGCATTCCTATTTTTACTTAGCAAAAAGACAATTCCATTCTTCAGAAGAGTGTTGCTTCTGGACATGCACAACACCCCAGTCGTAAATGCCACCCTGGCGTTTAATTTCCTTTGCAAATGTGTAAAATACAAATGAAAAGTACATAGGAGCCATTTAGATCCTAATGGTTCTACAAATATCACCTAGATGGGTTTACAAAGGACTTCTTCCAAAGACTTCATGTAACCAAGTAGAAGGCAGCAAAACCAGTTGAGATGCAAATGTTCAGCAGTCTGGGAGCTCCCCTGGACCCAGTCACCCTTCTCCATGCAATTCAAGTTGCGAATTGTTGTATGTTCCGGACTTTGGGAGTTACCTTCAAGATGTTTACAGTGAGTATACTTAGCCCGTAAATTCCAAGGAATTTGGGGATTTAGAAGAAAGAGAAATATATGGTAACAGGCAAGGTTTGCCTATTCTATGCCTCCTATATAATGTCATGAACATAGTGTACTTCCTTGATGAAGAGAACAATGATCATGATGACAACTCTATTAATCTACCCAGAGAGAAAGATCTATACATCACCTTCATTACCTCGCCTCCTAAACTGGGAAAAAACACTGAGCGGAACAGCACATAAAATAACGTTAATGTCGCTCCTAAGTTGCAAATGGATAACATTTTTTCTAAAAAGGAAAAATACCTTTTTGTCTTTAGAAAAAAGAAAGGATATTGTCTAAGCCAGAGAAGTGAACTGGGGGACTGCTCTATTCATTACCCTTCCCAGCCCTTAGTAGGCACTAAAATTGTCAGCCTAATAGCTACCAATCTTCCAAAGAGAAGTGGACTTTACACAAATGTCTGGATGAAAATACAGGTGGTCTCAATTTTATTTCCCTGTCTAAGCAATGTTGACTCTGAGGGATCGAAGGATGACCAGTGTGTAAGGTACATTATTTGTAAGATAGAAAATAACATTCTCTACTTTAACCCTTTGCACTTGCTTGCTTTTTTCTCGATTCCTTTATTCTACTCGGAATTTAATTTTTTAAATACCCCAGATTTTACAAAGTGGGGCAGTAGAAAAAAAAAACTGGAGTTTCTTTTCATACAAACTTATTTATTTGGATTTTTTTATATTTCAAATTATTGATACATTCAAAGAGTAATTTGCACTCGACATCCGAGTGCAAAAGGTTAAAAACAAAAGACACTCTAGCTGAGTTGTTCCACACAGCTCACACTGTGCCCTACCAAACTGTGTTAGTTTTGAAAAATGGGTCAAGATCTGCAGGACTTAGCTCCTCAAATAGAAATCCAAGAACCTTTACATGATTTGGGCAAATTATCTAACAGTGTAATATGCCAGGCTTGTGTTGTTCTATTGCCACTCACATTTGAGGGTCTCATTTATTGTATTCCTATTGTTGCAAATTCAGGAACATGACTATCACATGAAATCATGCTTTGCACAATAGTAATAAGAAACATAAAACCCACCAGTTGCCATTGAAAGAAATGAAAAATACTCAGGAAAGTCTTCATTGGGTCATTTTTAAAATTTTTTTTTTTTTTTTTTTGCTTTTGCAACTATCATTTCCCTGAAAAACAAGAAACAATGACAAAAACAGCACCACAGTAGGATCTCCAAGGCCCAGGACTTTTGGACCACCCGGAAAACACAAGCTTGCCAACATGCGGGGCAATGTTCTCCTTCTAACAGTTGCCAGAATAGCTAAGAGGCTTAGGAAGCTTCTGGCACTGTCCAGGGCTTGGCACTGTTAATCTTGTTCTATATTAAAACAGAACTCAGAGTCCTTTTTCTCGAATGGGGATGAAGTTGAGGATTATGTTCTAGCAAGGAGTACATAGGAAGTGAGGCTGATGAATCTCACTCTTCAGCGCCGCACCAGACCTCCCCAGCACTGACATCCGAGCTCCCAAACGCAAAAGAAGTAGATAAGTGATACAGAGAAACCTCTTAATAGAACCTACTCCCTTCGTGGGTTCATCTGTGCTCTGCTAGGTGAACGGATAACAGCAGAATTCAACTGACAAATGGCACTTCACTTGTACCTGCCACTAGGATCAGCATTACTGCTCTGAGGATATTAGCATTCCTTGCATTGTATCATATTCTAATAATTTACAAGGTATTTGTCATTTTTGAGAATTTATAAAAATAACATAACCACTTACTTATCTTTTAACTGAATCCTTAACTACAGTTCACTGTGTCTTCACCATGGAGATCTTTTGTACAAGGCAGGAGTTTCTGTCATCCCAAGTATCTGGACAGAATGACGAGCACACAGACAGACACACACACACACACACACACACACACACACACACACACACATTTCTCGTTATCCAAATAAATTCTAAAATACTCCCAGGGACGTTCTCTGGAGTGACCAAATTTTTAAATATTTTAGGCCTAAAACATCCAATAACAAACAAAAGCTATAGTTCTATGTCATGCTCACTTGTTTTCGTGGGATTATCATAAACTTGAGTGCATGCTATTCTCCATAAAGCATCTATCTCAGAAAATGAATCTTAAAACCTTAAGCTCTGACTACAATCTCCTGTCCATTCCTTTCTCTTCCTCTTTTATTCCAAATATACTTGATCTTTGACCTCAGTAAGAGCCTTGGGCCCTTGACCCCTCATCTCTCTTTTTGCTTTGCTTTCCTTCCTGCCCTGTCTAGCTCAGCTGCTATAGCTCTGACATGACTCTCACTCTGAATTAACCCACCACCGTTCTTCTCTAGCCCTGAATCTGGGCTCTGAGTTCTGTAAAGAAAGGCACATCCTTGTCTCTAATGCCACCAGCTGTATAGAGTGTCTGATTCTAAGGGTGAGGGTGGGGTCCTTCTATTCTGCTCAGCAGCCCATCACATATCCCCACAAACATCACATTCTCATGTTTTGCTATCTAGTGCTGCATTCCCTCTTCATTTAGCTCCTAGAGGCCCGATGCACGAAATTCGTGCAAGGGTAGGGCTTCACAGCCCTGGCTGCCTTGGCCCTCGCAGCCCCGGCTTCATCCAGAAGGTAGTCTGGAAGACCCAGTCATTCCACTGTTCGGCCGTTTGGTCAATTTGCATATTCGCTTTTATTATTATAGTTAATTCCATTGCTTCTAATTTAATGACAAGACCCCTCTCTTTTCTGAGGGGCTTTGCTTCATTGTCCTCTCCCATGATTGATCTTCAAATTCTCCTTCATGGATTCATTTAGTTCAACTTTTAAGAATTCTCAAATGTTTCCCTTCTTAAAATAATAATAGCTAAAACACTTGCCCAGAGTTGCATCTTCCACTTTCTCTATTCTTATGTTTATTCATGCATTCCTATTCCCTACCTCTCTCCTTTCCTTAATCTCACATTCCCTCCCCAGCCAAAATTCTTGAAAAACTATGTAAGAGTCTATCATATCTCTTCTTTTAAATGTTCAACCAACTGGAGTGCCATGCTATGCCTCTGTGGAAGCATTTCTTACCAATAGCTTCCTATATCAAGTCAGACCAGCCTTTCCTCACATTGGCCATTCTGTAGAATGACTAGCTATCCACTCCTGCTTGATGCTCTCTCCTCCTTAGCTTCACTAGGCCATGCTCTCCTACTTTGTCCTTTTTATGATTCTCCTGGCTTTTCAGATATTCATATTTTTTCAGAATTCAGTCCTCTACCTTAGTCTCCTTTCACTCCACACCCTGTCCTCGGGTCATCCCATTTATCCCTGCAGTCTCATATGTAAGCTAAACACTGATGACTTTGCTCAATGGTTTACTCTAGATGTCAAGCAGACAACTCCAATCAATGTGTCTAAACCTGAACTCCTTACCTTCCCCAAACTGGCTCTAACTATATTCTCAGAATAAGTGGCACCACCTAAATCTCACTACTCAAAACCAGAAAGCAAAGACTCAACTGTACACTCCTATGCTCTCCTCTCCACATCAGATCACTCAGCAAATCTGAAATTAATATACCTTCTAGATAGCTTTCCCCTTCTTTTCACCACCAATGCCATGGCTGCATTCTGGTCATTTCCTCACTTCTACCCAATATACCCTACATATATAAACAAACTCTAGAGATAAATCCAGTAACATCACAATAGTGATAAAAAATTTTTTAGTAACCAAAAGATTAAAACCCAGATTAGTGGATAAGATTCTGTTTCAGTGTTTTTAAAACTGTAAACTATGGCTCACTAGTGGATTTTAAAATCAATTTAATAGGTTTCTACTAGCATGAAAAGAATATGAGCCCTGGCTGTGTGGTTCGGTTGTTGGAGCACTGTCCCATACACCATAGTGGTTTCAGGTTCCATCCCCAGTGGGGGCACATATGGAAGGCAACCGATAGAGGTATCTATCTATCTATCTATCTATCTATCTATCTACCTACCTACCTACCTACCTACCTACCTACCTACCTATATCTCCCTCTCTCTCCCTTCCTCCCTCCCTTTCTGTTCTCTCTCTCAGGTGGTGATAAAAATAAAATAATATGACATAGAATAGGATGGATAACATCAGAGTGCATTGCAACATAAAAGGGTAAACTTGTAAATGTTTTCAGTTTTTGCATGTTTCTGTGTATGGGTGTGTTTGAGTATGTATGTATCTATGTAGCTAACAGGTTGAGTGTAATAAGCACTTTATAGTGTAGGATACAGAGAAAAAATTTCAGTCTACTGCTGTATAGTAATCCGAGTCACGGATACTTCTCCAGCTCCAGCTCCCACCACTTTCCTTACTTCTTCCAAAACCTTATATTGTAGACCAGGCCATTCCAACAGAAATATAATACAAACCACCAATGTGAGCCATATGTGTAATTTAAATTTCACTAGTAACCACATTAAAAAAAAAAGTAAAATGAAATGGGTGAAATGAGTTTTAATGACATATTTTAACTCCATATATCTAAAATATTATCATTTCAACACATAATAAATTTAAAAAATTAGTGAAATAAGTTTTTTTACTAAGTCTGAAAGCTGTGTGTGTGTGTTACACTTCAAGCACATCTTAATTCAGACACCACATTTCAAGTGCTCATTAGCCACATGTGGTGAGTGAGTGCTGTACTAATAGAACGGTTCTAGACACAGTCACCTCCAGTCTTCCCTAACCCTTCATGTCTTGGCACATGGTACTCCTTATGCCTGGAATCTCCTTAAATGTTGTTCTTTTGATTTCAAATCCATCTGGCCGATCCTACTCACTTTTTTAGATTTACCTTAAGGTCCACTTCCACTAGAAATGTCTCGACCCAGCAAGGCAAAGCTAGGCTCTCTCCTGTGGGATCCTGGTGGGAAATGCTCCTAAGACTTCACTGCACTGCCACTGCCCCTTTACATGCTGTCGTACCTAGAGTCTGAGCTCCTGAAGGCCGAGTGTATCTTACTTGTTTTATAAAAATCCTTAGAACTTAGCAGTACAGCTACTGCCACATAGAGGGTGTTCAGTGAAAACGTGTTAAATATACTCAAATTTCTAGATTCACAACACAGAAAACTTACAGAAGGTTCCAGGGGAACACATAGTGAGCCATGGTTCGAATTGAGAGGCAGAGTGCCCAGGACTGATATATTTGTGTTCCTACTTACCAAACCTGGGCTGCAGACCTTCCTTGGGGGCTTCACTATTTGGGTCTCCTCACGCTCTTACTGATGGGAAGAGTAGTTATCTTAATAAAGTAGCTATTTCTGAGAGTCAGGTGGGCCAGCCCTTGACTGATTTGCAGAAGGCGCCTTCTCCAGAAACATATCCCACCACCATGCCTCAGGCAGGACCACACCGAGCCATTCTAGATGATGATGATTAAAATCTCTAGGAAAAACTCATAGTCTCCCTTTCAGATTATTGAAGAAAAAAAAATCTGCCCATTGAAAAGCTTTTCTTACCTACCCTAACTCCTTCATGCTGCGCTGTCAGCCCACCTCCTCCTGTTTGGATCTCAGGAGAGCTACAGAAGAGCTCACCCGGAGACTCTGAAAAAGGACCCTCTTATGCTTCAATAACAGCATTAAATCACCCCTAAGTCTTCTCTTCTCCAGGGTAAACAATCCAAATTTCTTTAGCCTTCCTCCATAGATCTTATTT
The DNA here is from genome assembly GCF_951640355.1 of Cnephaeus nilssonii. Lineage (NCBI taxonomy): Eukaryota > Metazoa > Chordata > Mammalia > Chiroptera > Vespertilionidae > Cnephaeus > Cnephaeus nilssonii. The sequence continues at coordinate 59,271,988 of NC_137085.1, read as the reverse complement.
TACAAGCCTTTAATCACCACGGTGGCAAGCCTCCAGACTAGACTCTCCAAGTTCCGATGTCCTACTGCTGTTGTAAAGCTTAGCGCTGCCGACAGCTCTATGTGCCGAGTATTACTCCAGCCTACTATGAATAACATCCCTTCATATTATGGAATGCCCTCAAGAAAATTTGAACCAACATGATAGTCATTCTCAAAAGCACAGGGTTTTTTTGTGTTTTGTTTTTTTTTTTTCATATTTAGCCTAAATCACCTGCTGCTTAGACTAAAATGTGACAATGGGATGACAGTGATTATGGTTTCAATGTAGATGTGTGGCATTTATGTTGTCATATTTCTCATCTGATATTATGGCAAAGAGCCAGCTAGGATGAATAATAGCAGTAGCGGTAGTGATAACAACTAGTTTTTGAATGTTTCCTGCATGCCAGGTATTGTTCCATACATTATACTAGTGTGTATTAACTCTTTAATTAAAACAAGGAAGGTAGACACCATTATTGTTGTTGTTACCTTACCAATGAGAAAATTGGCACAGAAAGATTAAGTAAACTGACCAAAGTTATGTGGTAAGTAAATGGTAGAGCTGGGATCGGAATCTAAAGAGCCTGGCTTACTTTGAACCAATTTGATTTCTAATCTAATAGCTTGTTTACTGACCCTGCTGCTGTATACTTATTAGGGCCTCAAAGCCATAAATTTTTGTTATCTCCAGGAATTGTTGTTGAAATTAAAGGCATAAACACTAACAAAATAGTTCAACAAAATACCTATTAAGAATAGCAGTCATTAATTACCTAAAAATATAGACACCGTATTTCAATAAAGAGCTAGTCTTTTAATAATCATATGCATTCTGCACAACAGGTACACATTATATAAAGGCACCATATTGATTTTCACAAAGTTTGGATTATAGATAGATAAAAGGATTAAGATAAAATCATTATTATATATGTTAAGCCACCTTAAAGTTAATCATATTTAAATAATCCTACCTTCTGAAACTTAAATTTATGAGCATGTAACTATCTGTCCCAATGCACCTCAAAACTAGTTACCTAATGATGCTAGCATCCCAGAAAATGCGAAAAATACACTCAGTAACTTTACTATGGCTGCTTCAGTTTCTGTGCTGAAATCCTTACTTTATTATAGAGTGGTGTTTCCCAAGATGTGGGATGTTGCACCGCTGATGGTACCCAGGACTTTAGGTATGCTCATGTTGTCCTGTGGAGTGCACAAGAGGATTTGGAAGGACATTGTGAAACTGTATTAAATAACATCACTTAGACTTATCTCTCTTTTTTAAAATATATCTTTATTGATTTCAGAGAGGAAGGGAGAGGGAAAGAGAGATAGAAACATCAATGATGAGAGAGAATCATTGACTGGCTGCCTCCTGCACGTCCCCCACTTGGGATGAAGCCCACCAATCCAGGCATGTGCCCTTGACCAGAATCGAACCTAGGACCCTTCAGTCCACAGGCTGACGCTCCATCCACTGAGCCAAACCAGCTAGGGCTAGACTTATCTCTTTTTTTATCTGTTTTGGTCATTCTGATTAAATGAAGCTGAATGGGTCATTGTGGTGGTCCTAATCATTAACTTCTCTAACACTGATAATCTTACATTTAACAAAGAGTGAACATTTCATTGTTTAGTAAATATGCTTTTATCCTGCCGAAAACTGGTTTGGCTCAGTGGATAGAGCGTCGGTCTGCGAACTGAAAGGTCCCAGGTTCGATTCCGGTCAAGGGCATGTACATTGGTTGCGGGCACATCCCCGGTGGGGGGTGTGCAGGAGGCAGCTGGTCGATGTATCTCTCTCATCGATGTTTCTAGCTCTCTATCCCTCTCCCTTTCTCTCTGTGAAAAATCAATAAAATATAAAAAAAATATTTATGTTTTTATCCTAACACACACACACACACACACACACACACACACACACACACACACACAGAGTGAACAGACCTCAAGCACAGAGACATGAACAGCCAACAGCACATAGAACTTAATGACATCGTTTTATTTTCTTTGTGCGTTTTATAATTACCTTTGATCTGTAGCCTGTGGCACTGACTTTCCATTTATAGTAGTGATATAAAGTTTACTTTTAAGTTCATTGATTTGCAAAGTGATCTGATTTAAGGAAATATATCAAAATTACAATGGTACATGAAAATAGCAATAATTATAAAGCTGGCATGCAAATGGTTGAACTTTGAGAAGGGAATGATGAAGAGCATGGGTTAACCCACTGTAATTAAAGATGAAAACCTAAATCCTTAAAGTCATACAGTCTCCGTACTCTGTGATTAGAACTGCCAGCAAAGGCAATAGCTATTCCATCTCTGTGCACAGGAAATCCTTGCAGGCACAGCTCAACAGCGAGGGAGGGGAATGTGTCCCTCTGGCTAAGACATGAGTCAGTGCAGTGTGGAGAGCCAGCCTTCATGTGCTGGAGTTAACTGTGAAAAAGGTTTTACAGGAATTTACTTTCCCAGCTGCAGAGAAGCTCTTGAAAGTTTAAAATTGTTTTCCCCCAAGGGACTGAATTGCTTCAAACATATTTACTAAAAAAACTCCTTATTATTATCAACCCTCTCTTTGTTCCCAGATTTATTCTGAACCCACCAAATGATACCAATAGCCGATAATTAACTTTTATGAATCAACCTTTGAATACCAGTGTGATTCTGCTGAGAACAAGCAACAATTCTATTTGGTATTTTGTTCCAACGTCATGACTCAAAGATATTGTCAGAAAATATTAGCCTACCTAATGTCCACAGGTTTTCAAATATATATGTATATATCTGGTTTATATATATTTGAAGTTATGTATGTATATTATACATATTTGAAATTATATAATTTGAAATTAAGCACTTACAAACATTAAAAGAAGCCAATGACATTTCACAGACATCTAGTCTGATCATTCATTTTAAGCAATGTATAATACTTTTTTCATTAGCCCATCTATTCATTCATGACTGTTCACAGTATTAGGTTTATGGTCAAGGGCATATAAAAAGGAAAGAGAGTTCCTGCTCTCAAAGACTTTATATCCTTATCAATACACTGGATTCTTAAAAGTGAATATAGCAATGGTAGATCACGGAGGTGCTAACAACTTTCACTTTCTGTTCCTACAGGTAGCCTTTTGGAATCAATGCTGATGAAATGGGCTCATAAACTGTAAACTGTAAAAGAAGCAGAGCTCATTTCAACGTGACTCCTCCAATTCCAAGTGTCTCCAGAACGCTACTGTAAACTTACAACTGGATAGGCTGAGAACCATTTGGGATGGAGGAGATGAACATTTTGCAGATTTCTCCTGCATGTCCCTACAGACTACATTGATCATTCCACTGCAACACACACCAACTCCTCTGCTTTTTTTGAATTAAGAATCCCCTCCAGCTGCACATTCCCAGGGGGGGAAAGCTTGAGACAGCTCAGTGCACTTCCTAGATCTACAACTTGCTCATTTAGAAAGTGGGTTTCCATATGGAGTTACTGCAGGAGCATCTGTGCTTACCTATTTTTTTTTCTTTTTTACTTTGAAAAAGGGAGAGGATTCATAAAAATATACCACGATGCTATAAACGAAAGGACAGAAGAGAGGTGATGGAGGAATACAATGCGAGTCCTGCAGTTGCTGATTCTGAACCCGGAGGGAAACTGGAGTCCTGGCTCTGGTGGGGAACACCCGCTCATAAAGGAGGTGCAGAGCCAAGTGTGTCTGCAACAGCAAGAGGCAGACGCTGAGAGAAAATAGGGTGTTTTGTGACAGCCAAACCACTCGGCCCAAAGACGTTATGCCTGGGTGGATACTCAAAAATGATTCTAGTTCACTTTTTCCAATTATTTATCTAAGTGAACAAGATCAGGACATACAATCTGTGTGCACTGCCCACAAGTTCTCCATGTGGCACAATGAATAAGGGCCACTGTCCTGCCCTGAGTGATGTGCCCATGGTTCTGACATGTCCCACTCAACTTGGCCCTCCCCCTGGACAGGCTTCAGAAAAGAGGACTGGATTATTCCTGGTTTGAACACTGCATGTCCCTGTGGCCTCTTCAAGGACTGGAAATAAATAGCTCACCAACATGTTTAGATAAAAGAGAAATTAGATTTAAGTTATTTATTTCAGAATACAATTATTTTCCTCTTGGTCTGTAAAGGCTGCCCTTAGTTAACTATTCCAAATTAAAAGGATGGACACACCAACTTATTTTTTTTTAAATATGAAATCTTATGTAATAGGAATGCAGGTATATTACTTGAATTTGTTTAATAAAGTGAACTCTTCTTGGCAGAATGTGCCATGCAAAATAGTTTCTTGTAAGCAACTTATGGAGCAAAATGATACTAAATTTAAGAAAATTAGCAAAACCAAGGAGGAAGTAACATTAGCAAGCATCTGTTAATGGAAGGTTTCATCAAGGTTAATAACCACAAGTCACAAAAAAACCTTAAAAACAACTTTTTAAAAAAGTTAAATCTCTAAAAGCGTAGGAACTGCTTTTAGGTGCCATCACTGCACACTGCAGATTGAACAGATAAAACATAATTATTCAATTAGGCACTATAAATTTTTAGAATCTTGTGTAATTCTTTAATTCCAAATATTTAAGATTCTTATTTTCTTTTTTAACTCATTTACAATTAAGAGTAGATGGCTTAAGACACATTAAGTAGCTTATACATGGCAAATGTTTAATAAGTTTTGCAGAATAAAAGAATTATTATATTACTTCCCTCCTATTTTTATTTTGATTCTATTTATTTTATATTATATCTATTATGTATTTATTCAATAACATTAACAACATTCAAGCACATGCTATGATATTCTGCAAACTTCAGCTGAAAAGACTTACCTAAATTAAACGTATTCTGTTCTAGCATTCACACACAAGTCAATCATGACATTTTTCATTCAGAAATAAAATGTTATAAACCTGAAATGTTCCAGAAAAGAAGTCATTAGGCTAAAATATTCAGAAAATAAAGACGAAATAATATATGTTGCTCTAAATTACTAGTTTCTCTCTAGGCCTATCTCAGCCATCTCTCTTTGGGGAACCTATAAGGTTCATAAAATGCCCCTTTTCCCTGTTTTAGAAATCCACCATTGAGCATGGAGGTGTCCCTAAAGCAGGGAATCGAACTGTGTGGAGCCTGTGGCTGGCCCGACCCGCTGCGCTGTGCCTTGTACATCTCAGCCTCGTCTCCTGGTAAATGGCAGAGTAAATATGTGTAGCTTTTAGCTGGTCCTCAGATTCTGGGCATGAATAATTGGTCATTTTCAATTGAAAACTGAAGACGCCACTTGGTCATTCAAAATATTTCTCCTCTCAGAGACACTGAAAGCGTTACTGCATTTTATCTAGTGCACAGACTCAACTAGACTGACCAGAAACTGATCTCTTTGAAATACAAAAAGGAATGATTTATACGAGACTGGAAACCGGAACTTGTTTTCAAATGATATGACACCAACTTCAGACAAATTCATTTCAAAGAGTGCTGAACGCAACGGGTCCGGTGCAAACAGCACAATCCCAGCTCCTCTGGAACGCCTAACTGATCCTCATGGAGGAAGCAAGATTGTCCACCCGGAGCAGTCAGAGCCCAGGTCCAGCCCACGTGTAGGGAGACAGCAGACCTGTAGTAATATTTTACATCTGAAATATGATGGAGAACTCTCAAGATTGTGGGGTCATCTCACAGATATTATCTTTGTTTGATCTCTACTGCAATCCCATGAGATAGTCAGGGACAGGGCTCACAGTATCTCTCTATATGGGAGTAAAAACTGAGGCTACCCCAATGTCTGGTGCAAGCAAAAGATCATTAAAAAATGAAAAATTGATGGAAAACATATGAAGGCTTCATGAAAGAAAAGTTACCCAATCTTCACCACCAAAGCATTTCCTAAACATTTTAATATCCCCTCTTCTGCATGTAGTAGTTGTCAATGCTACCATCAGAGATGCTACGTGACTAGCCTAATAGCACACAACTAGTTAAGTGCAATTATCTAGATCTTATCAAGACTCTCTGATATTAAGTCATTGCTCTATTACTCCCACTCCCTTCCTTGTGAGGTACAGAATTTGGATTTTCTGAACAACAAGGGGAAAAAAAATCTGAAAACCACTTTTAGAATACATGACACTAATGCCCTCATTGCAAAAGTGTTTGCATAATTAGAATTGTTATTATGTTAATTATTATTAAATAGCCAGAATTTTGCTCTAGTTTAGTTTAAGTCACTTTCTTAGGTGACACAATACCACCTGTTTAACTTTTTAAAAAAATCTTCACCCAAGGACATGTTTAGAGAGAGGGGGCGGGAGAAAGAGCGAGAGAGACATTGATGTGAGAGAGAAACATTGATCAGTTGACTCGAGCAAGTGCCCCAACCAGCGATCGAACCCACAACCTAGGTATGGGCCTTGACTGGGGATCAAACCCGTGACATTTTGATGTACAGAACCACAGTCCAACCAACTAAGCCACACTGGCCAAGGCCCTGTTTAACTTCTGTGGTAAAGAAATTTAAAGGAGAAAAAAAAGACATGTTTTTCCATCCTTGACATTTTCTAGTCCAGCAAGGACAAGCCAGGAAGTTAATAAATAAGGTGATGTGTACATATACTAAATGTGTGAAAAGGCTAGCAATGGGATTCTAAGCACACAAAGAGAGGACCTTAGAATTTCTAAAAGTTGGGGGGAAGGTGGTGAAAAGAATTAATCAGTTAACTAAAATCAGGGTAGACACGTCAGGGCAAAAATAAAAGGAGATATTTTTAAAGAGGTAGACTATAATAAGAAATAAATAATAGGCATGTCTTGTTTCCTTGACAAATTTCTATAGGCAGGTTACTCAAGTAGTTTTGTGTTTAGTCTTGCCCAACATGTCAGGAGCTGAAGCTGCTAACAAGGATAATCACAGAGACTGTGACCCTCAATGGACAGAAGCCAGATTCTTTTCCATTTTTGAAATGAAGAAAACAACATTGCAGGTGGCTTAGTCCATGGGTCATTTTACAGATTGTCTGAGTTACACACAACAGGAACTGAACAGACTTGCAATATACTTTCACATGAACCCACAAATGGAAAGTCATTGTAAACACAAATATTTAACCCTGGTTAAAGAAAGGATTAAGCACATAGTCCAAGTGCAAAGTAGGGCATATGGTATGCCACCGCTTGCATTTTTAAAAATACACATACATGCATGCACGCACACTCGTATATATGGAATGTGTACGTGTGTGTGAGCATAAACCAATTCTGAAAAGATACATAGTCATAGTCAATAGTGGTTAATTCGAAAAAGCTAAACTGGGTGGCTGGGGGTCAACAGAGGAAAAGAAACATATTAAATATTATTTGAGCCTCTTAAATCTTGTGCTATGGGATTGGATTACCTATTCAATGAATAAAATCGAGGTAATTTTTTTTAAAGAAGGTTTGTTAAGGACTTTGAGTTAGGAGAAAAAATGCACATAAAGAGGACTTAAAATGGTACCAAAGTAAGATTTATAATACAGGCTAAAAAATCAAGCCAAATTCTGTATTTTTATTTAATTCCAAACTGTAATGTTTCAAAATTTAATGAGGTGAGGTAGAAATCCACATTTATAGCTTAGAAAGTATAAAAACATGGGACACAAACATCGCTTGGTAAGTTTTCACAAGGTCAAGAGAAATCATTTAAGAGTAGACCTTGTACTTATTTTATGCATAGTCTTTGAACCTAATGTCATGTGCATGTATGTGTAAAAATAGACAATTTTTTATTAGTGTCTGTGAGAAAAAAATTCCATGTTCTGCTGAAGCCTATCAAAGTCATAACAAAAATTATATTGTACGTAATATATACACTTAGTGGCAGATTATTATAATCTCTGAACGCATAATAATCTGGCCACTCAGTGTGTGTGTGTGTGTGTGTGTGTGTGTGTGTGTGTATGTATGTATGTATTAGAGGCCCGGTGCATGAATTAGTGCATGGATGGGATCCGGCCAGCCTGGTCAGGGGGAGGGGACATGGGCGGTTGGCCAGCCTGCCTGCTGGTCGAACTCCTGGTTGAGGGGACAATTTGCATATTAGCCTTTTATTATATAGGATATACACCGAGTGGCCAGATTATTATGCATTCAGAGATCATAATAATCTGGCCACTCAGTGTATATAAATGTTACCAGGCTTGAATATGCATACTTCTATATCACCATCATCTGTACTATGTTGAGAGGTAACAATTTATACACATGTCAAAATTTTTCAAAATATATGACACAAAATTAGTACCATAAATGACCCAATCAAAAAAAGATAATTTAGCTTCATTCTACAAATGTTTACTGATAATCCTTAAGACACCAGCCACTGTCCCGCCTGAGCGGTACAAAGGTGATGTATATTTTATCTTTGCAAGGATAGTAGGAAAATTAACTTTGGGGACACTCTCTGATGAGTGTTACATTTGTCATCAGGGTTTGTGTTTGTGATACCCACCAAGAGAAGGAAGCACAGAATTTAGTGGAAAAACTTGGGACGTTTGAGATGGAAGCAAAGGAAGGCAAGATAGTGGACAGGGACAAAGTAGGAAAGGTTAATCTTAACATGAAACGCCGTCATTCCTTAGGCTTAAATAAGAACATGATTTTATCACTGGCAAAGTTCATCCCAAAGCTGAAATGCAGGAATCTCCATGAGATTTCCCAGCATTGCAAATTTTCAACTTGGAAGCTCATGTGGGGCTGGCAGAGTAATTTGTTAGAAACTTAAAACTGGCAGTTACATCTGCAGTTTCTTTTGCTGGAATTGTTCTTGTAAAAGATTTATGAGAGGCAAACATCCCTCCTTGGCTTATTCATAAAATAAAATGGTGTAGAAATACAATAGATGTACAGACAAAAATGTTTTCATATAGTCTCTCTGTGCGTTTACAACATAAGGACAAAGCAAGTTCTCTGTTTTGGAAAGAATCAGTGAGACCCATGAAATGTGTAGGATTTTACATAGTTTCCTTACATGAGCAATGTCAGTATTTATATTGTATCATTGAAAGACCATTCATCCCCAAATCCTCATTTATAGTTCTTTTCATTGAAAAAAAAAATCATGTTCATAACATACATAATGTTGGGGCATTACATGCCGAAATGTAACAAATGGCAAGCATACCAATGAGATGCAGTATTCTCTCTTCAATGGTCAATCTTATGACTGGACAATAACTAAAGTAAATAGGGCCTCTATATACTAAACAAAGATTCCCAGGAACACAGTGCGCCCCATTAGTCTCTTTTCTTCATAGAAATGTTATATTCAGGCACCCAGAAGATAAATTCATCTGGCATCTAGGGATGGGAGAGTATTTCCTGAACTGTAATTAAGGTGATTGTATTAGACTGCTAATTGGGTGGAAACACAAACATTATTCTAGATTACTGTTCTCAACATTCTCCTATTCTTTCACCCATTCTTCCATTCATTAGCCCTTCCAACAATCCATTTTTCCAGCTATCCATTCTTCGACCCCTCTATCCAGGAAATATTTATTTATATATTTCTGTGTACCATACTCTGTGTTATGTGCTAAAGATACACTGATGGATGAGGAATCATAATGTATAGCCCAGCAAGGTAAACAACGAAAAACAACCATCCGGATGGCCATGCCTTCACACTTGAGATAAATACTTTAGAGAACAAATACTGTAAGCAATGAAGATGGATAATGTGGGAATCTAAATAAGACTAAGGGTTCAAAGAAGATGGCCTGCTTGAAAAGGTGACATTAAAATTTAATCCTCAAGAGTGAGGAAGAATTCGGCAGATGAAGAGTGGCTGGGAAGACCACCAGGGACAAAGAAACAACATGTGCAAATGATCTGAGCTAAAGAGGAACTTGGTGGGTTCAGCAGGTAGGGCTGCAGCCCCGATAACATCCAAGATAACACTTGGATCACAAATACCCCTCAGTTGGCGTAAGGAAATTTGCAAAGCTACCTGTAGCCAACTTTCCCTGAATCTTCACAGGCATGTAAGCAACATGCTTCTCACCATCATGCTGGGAGAAGAGAATGAACTCTGCACTTAAAAACAAACAAACATATTTATTACTTCATGCATGATGTTAGACTAACACCATATAACCAATTCCCCAAAAATGACTTAGATAGGGAAATAGTTAAGTCTCCTTTATGATATTTTGAGATTTCCCTTTATGAAGGGAAAATCACCTGACCCAATATAGCACATTAGTTCCACCCACAGGATAACTAAGTGCAGAGTAACTCTGTGTGGAGAAATGCAAAGTCTGTGGTCGACAAGCTCTCCAATATATCGCCCTCCACAGAGGCCACTGCCTGCTTACTGGGTGGGGCAGAGGGGTCTCTGGTTTAGTGGACATAAAGGTTCCCAGGCATGAGGACAGTGTGAAGCAGAGCTGGATGTTTCCAGGTACCCTTAACAGCTGGTCCATCCTGAGATATTCCTGGTTGATGAAAAAGAGAATCAGACACATTACAAAGTAATGGTTTGTCTAGGCCAGGCTCCAGTCTTCCAAGAAGCACGTATAGGAAGACCGATAAAAAGTGGAGAAGGGCAACTGGGGAAAGGGCCGAGAGGAAGTGAAGGCAGAAATGTGAGCGGCAGCCCAGAGGTGGTTCCTCTGTGGGGTCCAGAGGACACGCAAGATGAAACGCAGCAGACCTCTCCCCGCTGTAGATCTACCTGGAGGGTCCCCGCGATTAGACGTGTGTTTGTGCACTTAAGATTCCTCCTCTTGGCCAGCGATCATGCTCTGAACTGCTTGCCACGTTGAGATTTGTAGTTTTCAACTATCTAAGTCTCTTTTTATTGCCTCTCCTTTCGCTCCTTACCTCCCACAGGAATATACCTTGCCAACGAATAACCAGCTCCCTGCGCATTGTTTATACTGAGAACGTGTGAGGAGGTGCCAGCAGGTCACCCTCTGAAGGTGGAATTACTCATCTGCTTTCTGCAGGGAGCTGAGCTGTGGGAACATTAACCTCTAAGCTGCTGTAGAGAGCCCTGATGGAGCCCTCACTGAGGAGGCAAGGATTTGCAACAAGCCCTTTGCCCAGGCCATGGCACACTCTATGAGCCCAAGCCTGCCTCTACATTCTTCACAGAAGACATTCATACTTCCTCACGAAAAATTCCACCTGCAGCCTGGCCGGTGTGGCTCGGTGCTTCAGAGTGGACCTATGGGCCAGGAAGTCACGGTTCGATTCCCAGTGGGGGTTGTGCAGGAGGCGGCTGATCAATGATTCTCTCCCATCATTGATGTTTTTGTCATTCTCCCCCTCTCCCTTTCTCTCTGAAATCAATAAAAAAAATAGATTTAAAACACAAAAAATAATTCCACCTCCATATCAGCATTCATAACTTTGAGAAAACTTTTACTCCTTTTTTTAAGTGTAAGAGACTGACATTGATATTTTAGGAGAAGAGCAAAGGAGAGAAAAGGTTTTTTTCCTCCGGCTGAGAAGGAAAGAATGTCCCCCCCCTCCTAAATATTCAACAGTTCCTCAGACCCCTCTCCCCTCTCAGGGCGACCTATGCAGCCGCTCCTGGGAAACCCGTGCCCTGCCAGTGTTATCTGCTCAATGGCTCAGGCAGTGAGATTCTCAAAAACTGTGTGTTGCTACAGGAGCAATTCAGATTAGTGGGTGTATTTTTAAACTCTTCAAAAACTAAACGTGAAAAAAAAAGAAGACTTTATTTTAGAAAAAGAACTAAACATGGATGCATAGGTATAAAATCTGATTACCCTCACAAGGGCTTCAAGCTAATATTTGAATAGTAAACCTTGTCGGGATGGCGAAAGAGTAACGTGGGCTTGTAAAGTCTGGGAAATTTAAAACCAAAGCCAGAGCTCCATCCTAATTTACCTCTTTATTCTTCTCACTCGTAAATATCCTAAGCTGCCAGGGGCACGTATGGACTCACTGACTGTATGCGCGGCACGCTCTGCGACGCAGCCCCCAACGATTAGGTGATGCCAATGAAGGGAGCACGCACCTAGATTCCTTGTGGTTGTGGCTTTGAAAGACTTGGCGGAATTTTTGAAGGGAACCCTGGAAAAAGCAAAAATCACTTTGGCCTTTGTGCTTACATTAAGCATTTGGTGTGTAGTCATTCAAGTAGGTCTTAGGGGATCATTTACGGTTTATAGAAGGGTTTTTAAGATGAGCTTTTAGAGTTTCCATGAGAAAACGTTACTCCAGGAAAGCACAATGCGGCTGACCCGGCTTTTACACACTTTGACTTGGGCGTGGCAGCACTTAGCACACTGGGAAAGGAAACACAAGTACAATGATGATACACAAATGCTTTGAAAATAGAACCAATAAAACTGCCTATGATTGTGAGGTCCAAAGTCTTATAGTTTACAACTCAGTCTGTAAGGACAGCTACATGACTGCTTTTACTAAACTAACTATGAATAGGTGCTAAAAGGAACACTGTTACTACCTTCAGATTTGGGTTGAGATATGAAAAGTCTTGTCCTTTTACTCCGCTTTTTAGCAAAACTTTGCAATAGAGACTGTTCACAGGATACACTGGGCTGCATCTGAGGGGCAGGGAGAGGCAGGTTACCTGAGCTGACTCCATCCCACTAAGGCATGGTGCCCACACCCCCCAAATCCATTCCTTTCTCTCCTGCAGTGCCGTGGGGACCAGGCACATGCCCTGATATCAAAATAAACATCCTTCAGCAGAACTCTGTAGGAAGTTCCAAGTAACAATTGAACAATACAGTTACTTTTCCTATGGAAAGACTTGGTTTTAAGAAAAACAAAACAAAAGCAAAACCAACTTCACATATTATAAAGCAGCCTGACCAGAAGGGGTTCTGTAAAATATGATCCACGTACGTGCCACTCCAACTCTTTTACATAACAGCTGAAAGACTATGGGGAAGTCAAAGTCCCCTTATCTGTAAATTGTTCCTCTACTCCCAAAGGTCACTGGGATGATTCAATGAGAAAACCTGTACACTGAGCATGCATAATGTCACCTAAAATATAAAAATACTCAATAACTAGTAGTTCCACTCCCCCGACACACATACAACACATAAACACATATGTATACAATGAAATGTGAAGGCGATAATCCAATACATTAAAAAAGGGTATCTTTTGGAGATAGGATTGCATGTAATTTTATTCCTTGGGATTTCCAGGAGTTTCTCAATCATCTACAACGTGTGTGTGTGTGTATTTGTATATATTTGTCTACATATATACAAGGTATATATATCTGTGTAATAAAAAATATGCTATATAAAAGATGTGGACATATGGTCACTAATATTGTAATAACTGTGAACAGTGTCAGATGGCTACTAGACTTAATGGAGAGATCACTTCATAAAATAAAGAAGTATCTAATCACTGTGTTGTACACCTGAAAGTAATATAATATTGTATGTCAATTGTATTTAAAAAATAAAATTTTAAAAAAGACATAGACAAATAGTTTCTATTATAAATATCTGTATCCCTTTATATCTGGAGATATATATGCTACTGAAACACTGAAAGAAAAAAGTAGCATGCCATTGTTCCACACTTTTAACACATCAGAACACTGTCCAAATGTCATAAGTACTGAAGGCTGAGCACTAACAGTTAAAGAAAAAGTAAAAAGACACCTTCACTTCAAAAAACACTGTCTGATGACTGTTAGGGCTTGAAAGATGCAGACCAGAGTACCCAGAGCCTTGCCCAGGTTTCATCCTGGAAGCCTGCTCAGAGCCAGCACATTGTAAGTGCTTGGTAAATATTTGTTCAAGGAACTGATAAATGGATGCAGCATGAGAGTGATGGATAATCATAATGGCCTTCATGGTTTCTGTTGTGTTTTGTTTTTCTCTTGTTAACAAAAAGCCTTGGACAAGCAATGTTGATATAAATATATTCAGAATGAGTCTAGAATGGTTGATAATTAAGAACGTGGAGCCCTGGCTGGGTGGCTCAGTTGGTTCGGGTGTCATCAGGTACAACAAAAGGCTGCAGGTTCAATTCCCAGTCAGGCACATACCCAGGTTGAAGGCTCAAACCACAATCGGAGCATGTTACAGTGGAAACCAATCGATGTTTCTCTCTCTCTCTCTCTCTCTCTCTCTCTCTCTCTCTCTCTCTCTCTCTCCCTTCCTCTCTCTCTAAAATCAATAAAAAGTATCCTTGGGTGACAATTTAAAAAAAAAGAATGTGGAGTACGTTCTGTGATTATTACAATGTATAATTTTTCATGAAATCAGAAAATATCCCATGAATTGGCCAGGTAGCTCAGTTGGTTAGAATATCATCCCTATATGCCAAGGTTGAGGGTTTGATCCCTGCCAGGGTACATACAAGAATCAAACAATGAATGCATAAATAAGCAGAACAACCAATTACTGTTTCTTCCTCCCTTCCTTTCCCTTCCTCTCTATCTCTAAAGTCAATAAATAAACATTTTTTAAAAAATACAGTGTCACATATGAAACATACTGAACCAATAATATCTTTATAATTTCTGCAAATAAATGTATCTCTTTAATTGGGATGGACGATGAAAAATTGAATTCCCAAAAAGAGGTTTTTATTTTAGAACAATAGAAGGGCAACATAAGGAGCACTGAAGTAGATGCCTCCTCCCTCCCCTCCCTGCCCTCCCCGTCTCCTTGTAAGATCTAGGACAAAACCCAGAGCAAGGGCTGTACTCATCAGAGCAGCGCTTAGCCCGGGTGCAACTGCCCACCGGAAGACCTGCGCCATGAAGGTGAGTCTGCTCACTCGACCAACAAAACCAAGAAGTCCGAGGTCCCATTTCCGCTCAGAAGTGCAAGAACAGAATTATATATGTGGTGTTGCCTTAGCTGTATAGGTTTTATTTTGATCATGTAGTAACCAGGGCAAAATCAAAGCAATAAGAGTGACAGAATGGAAGGGATACTGCTGGAAGAAAGATAATTCATTTCCGAATTAGATGCCCGTGTTCAAACCTATTAGCTGTTTAAAAGGGATCCATGACAGAGCTGTAATGATTTTACTCTGATTTGTGCCGATTCTAATCGTTTTCAGAACGTATAGAGGATGTCCTGCTCTGACGTCTAAGAATATGACACACACCCCACCTCCCCCACCTCAGCACAAAACATGACTGGGTTAACTAGGAAACAACGTAAAGGACTCCTCAAAAGGTGACGTAAAACAAGGGCCGATGACCATGAGAATGCTAATACAATTTCTACTGTGAAAACTGCTTTGTGGAATCATCTTTAATCCTCAGGACAACACTACGAGGAGGTATTACTGGCCTCACGTTTCACCGGAGGCACAGAGAAGGCGAGCAGCCTCATCAGCATCACAGAGCTGTGAGCACAGACCCAGACCCCCAAGTCTAATAAACCAGGCCCCCTGACCCCAAATCTATTATGTCCAGCAACTCTGTCTGTGCTCCGTGCTTTACACATACTGGATCCTCTGCAGAACTTTCTGCCCCATCTCTCCACTGGGCCAACTCCCACTCATCCATTAATGTTCAACTTGAACACCACTGTCTCACCTTCCCACTCCACCTAACCTTTTGCACTCGGATATCGAGATTAAAATTACTCTTTGAATGTATCAATAATTTGAAATATAAAAAATCCAAATAAATAAGTTTGTATGAAAAGAAACTCCAGTTTTTTATTCTACTGCCGTGCTTTGTAAAATCTGGGGTATTTAAAAAATTAAATCCCGAGTAGAATAAAGGAATCGAGAAAAAAGCAAGCGAGTGCAAAGGGCTAAAGTAAGTAGCCCATTATTCTCCTGCTCAGCATCTTGTTCTGCTCCTTCAGGACATTTACATCAGTGCAAAATATGTATTCATGTGGGTGCTTACGTTTTTAGTGCCTGTTTTCTGATCTAGACGCTAAGCTCCAGACAGGCAAGGGCCATGTCCACAAATATAACTATTAAGTAAATATTTGTTGTCTGACTCGCAGACTAAAACCAATAAGCATAAGAATAATTTTCACAGGTGGAGGTGAGGAGCTACTGGCACTTGCACTCCATCTGTCCTATAAATGGGAGCTCCACGTTCTTCTATATATTGAGCTACCTTGTAAGATGTTTAGACAAAGCGTTGTTAAAAGAAAAATTTGGGAATGGCTGTTTTATTCTATTTCTTTTATATAATTCCTGTTTAAATTATTACTTTCCAATACCTTACATTTTTAGTAGCTTCACTGAGGTCCAGTTAATGTATCATGCAATTCACCCCTTTAAACTGTGCAATTAAGTAGTTTTTAATATATTCACAGAATTGTGCAATGATCACCATAATCGATTTTAGAACATTTATATCAACCTCTCCCCTCAAAAAAAAAAAAAGAAAAAAGAAAAAGAAAGAAAGAATGAAAAAAAGAAAACCATTCTCATTAGCAATCACTCCACATTCCCCCTCTCTAGTAGGCAACCACTAACCTACTTTGTGTCTCTATGGATTGCCTATCCTGGACATATATAAATGAAATTATACAATATGTGGTCTTTTGTAATTGGTATCTTTCACTTAGCATAATCGTGCTATTCTATATATTTTCCTAGATCAACAGATACAACCAGTGAGATATGAGAAATCTGCTTAGGCCCACTCAGCATCTGTTTAAGCAGACAAGGTATAATAAACAAATCAACAGGGAGAGAAATAGAATAGCTGTCTTAGAATATACTGTAGATGTGAATCAAAATTCTGACAAAATCACTCTTCTTTCCAAAGGCTTCAAAACAAGAACTTCTCATCTATTTTATTTCTGCCATTTCTGCCATACTATATGGATAGTGATTTGATAGATACATGCCATTTAATTACAAAATGCAAAGAATGAAAAGCCTAACTATATTTGAAGAATGTCCACTCAATCCAGGAATTTCCTGTATTAAAAAAAAAAAAAAGTAAAATATTGTCTCTGTCCTTCCACCTTTCTCACTCTCCAGGGAGAACCTAATTCT
Source organism: Cnephaeus nilssonii (assembly GCF_951640355.1). Lineage (NCBI taxonomy): Eukaryota > Metazoa > Chordata > Mammalia > Chiroptera > Vespertilionidae > Cnephaeus > Cnephaeus nilssonii. The sequence goes on along the minus strand of NC_137085.1, from coordinate 59,254,927 downwards.
GGGCCTGAAGCCATGCAGCTCAACAGGACACATGCCACTGAAATGGCCCCCTGAGATCCACCCCTGGTAAGATGTCCCAAGTATTCCTACCTTTCCCTTCATTAATGGTTCCCTCCCATGTGGTCCATCAGCTTACAGCCTAAAGCAACACCGTAAATGACGACCGATCTTTACAGTCTGGATATTTTAAGGATTAAGTAAAGTGATTTCACTTATTAGAATGAATTCTAAAAGCACTAGTGTAAAGTTCCAGTGTGTCGAAAGGAATGTCACATCACACTTCATGTGCAATGGTCATGTTACCAACACCTGAATTACAAAAGGATTTCCTAGTTTTATTGCAACAAGCTTTTTGACATGGAAACTGGAACCCCAATCATGTTCCCATGGTGATACAGCCCTCGCCTCTCATTCTCTTCCTGATACCGAGGTGACTTGGGCTCCTAATCCGTGCCACCTGTGATAATATCACTTTAGATATTCCTATGAGCCTAAAAAAGAGTCACACTAACTAACAAAAAGTTTACATCAAGAAAATCAGTAATAAAGGCCTGGCCAGTGTGGCTCAGTTGATTGGAATGTCCTCCCGTGCACTGAAGGGCAGTTGGTTCCAGTTCCTGTCAGGGCACAAACCCAGGTTGTGGGTTCAATCCCTGGTCAGGGTGCATATGGGAGACAACCAATTGATGCTTCTCTCTCACTTCAGTGTTTCTCTCTCTCTTTCTCTTCCTCTTCCTTCCTCTCTTTTTATAAAAATAAAATAAAAATCAGTAATAAAATGAAATCAGTAAATATCAATATAATAGTAATAAAATATAATCAGCCTAAAAATAAAACAAAATTAAGTAAAATTAGCCTGAAAATCAGTACTTAGATGGATCTACAAAAATCTAGACCTCCCACAGAATTTTTGGGCAATAACCTTATTTGGGGAAAACATAATTCAAGCTCCAATATTATTTCACAGAGGGCTTATTTTGATGGAATAAGGAGATTCTTCCAACATAGTAGCAGCTACACCAATTTAGAGAATTGTCATCTGAACTGATGCTAGATCTTTTAGATAACAATGGAACTACCTTTTATTCTTCTTATATGGGAATTTTTATTAAAAAACCACTTTTGGAAGCTGGCATAGTACTGACCACCAACCCAAGTATTTAATAACTTGATATAGACATAAGAAAACTCAAGAAAAGTAGTTTCCAGATCTCTCAAATTGCTTATAGAAACGATGACCCACTTATCAGAAAATTTAAAAGTAAACTTAAAGGAAGTATTTATTATATTAAAATATACTAATTAGTGCTTAAAACACCATATATTTAATTTTAATAATTTAAACAGGATATCTATATCTTCTATATGATGAGATTTTAATAGCAATTTATTATTTACTCAATGTCATACTAGGTTGTGAGAAAAACTCAAACACTATCTAGATTTATCCATTAAATGACTGAAACATTAAATTTTCTGTTGGGAAATATGTAAATGTAGATAAGGTATCCATTGCACTACCTTTGTCAGCAAGTAACAGAAGTTCCCAACCCAAATGTCTGACCAATAAAGACCTTTTCCCTGGAGAATAAGAAGTCTGACAAAAGGGGGCTGCAGGCCTAGTGCACTCGGGGCTCAGCTCTGTTTCTTTCTGACTCGGCCTCTGTCCTCCTCCATATCGTGGCTTCATCATCCCCACATGGTCATCAAATGGCTGTATAACTCCAGTCATGTTATCTATATATACCAATGTCCAAAGGAAGAAGAGGGGCTGTCTTTACACTCTGTTACATTTTAGAGCAATAAAACCTTTTCTAGAAAACCCCACATTTTTTATCCCATCAGTCAGAATTGTGACAAATTCCCATGATGAAAATGATCACTGGTACAAGCTGAAACTCATTGCT